>NW_026042612.1:0-147250 GCF_023856365.1 Brienomyrus brachyistius | reverse complement strand
TCACATCTCTTGGACCAAGTTTTGAGTCCCTGCCCTGGTTCCTTGTGTGTGGAGTTTGCATGTTCCTCCCATGTTGTTGTGGAGTTTCTCTGGGTACTCTGTTCCCCCCCCCCCCCCCCCCCGTCATTCAGTCAGTCCATTTGATGGTTTATTTGACAGTAACTTGGTTTTGTACTCATTTGAGTATATATTTTATGCTTAACACATTGGGAAATTAATAGGGTGGTGTGTTTCTTTTTTTCTGACAATTTTTATTTTCGTATGAAATTTTCGTAATTTTGGCATGAATTGGAAGAGACCTAATGATTTTTTTGATAATGTTACCTTGCTATAACCGGAATAATGCTGTAAAAAATATTGTGCACATAATAAAACTGATCTGGTCACAAGAAGCTAGCGCCCATTACCTTATGAGATTCAAGATTTTGTAAGATTTCACATTATTGTGTGCCACCAAACTGGCATTTAGTTTAGCCCCTGCAGTTTTTGGTAGCGCCCCAGCTGCCCTACAAGGGCCTGAAACAAGGGATCCAATCTGGGGCTTTTGGCTGCTTCGCTCTCCTGGAACGTGACAAATGGCAAACTGGCTTAAGACTGGATGTGTTTGTCAGTGTGAAAGGCTACTTTTTCACTCTCCAAAGCCAAGCTGCACTTTAAGCATGATCCAGTGGCGATGAGTAGCCATTACTAACAGCTCTACATGTAGGGCAATGTCATATATATATATGCTTAAGCATTTTGATCAGAGCTGTGGCTCCATTGACCTGTTTGGGTCACAGAAAGGGCTTTTTCTGCTCTTGTTTGTGTCTCTCCCCTTCTGAAAAGCTGTTGTGTCGGGGTTTTACTTCACCCCCCCCCCCCCCCCATCCCCACAGAAGCAGCTTAGCACCCACAGTGGGTCTGAGAGGTGAGGGGTTCAGTCCCCAATTGGTAGTGCACTCTGAAGCTTCTTGCTATTGCCCCAGGGCAGTGCACATTCCTGCCGGTCTGACAGAAAATTACTGTGGGGACCTGGAATGGCCCCCGCTCCCCCCACAGTCCCAGCACTTCGGCGCACTGACTTTGTGGCCTGGCGTCGACTTGTTTTGCAAAGCCTCGGCACACTCTGACGCCCTCTACTGGTTGAGACTCGCCGATGTAGTCTCCTACACAATGTATTGGTTTCAGCTCATCGCTGTAGTGTCACAGACTTGCGTATTTGTTACCTGCTCGGGCTAACTGACACCGCAATGCTGAATTCTGTCTGTGTTGATTCAGCCTCAGCAGTGCCTTATGTTTAATCAGACACACTCATCTAGCCTTAACATTAGTGTTTTGCTAATGCTCTCCACATTAGAGCTCCTGGCTCCAGCCTCCAAACTCTGTTTTCTGGGACATTGTCCGTGCCACTGTGTACGAGAGTGACCCTCTTGCTTCAATCTGTACCCTGAAAATCAGCAAACACTCTTATATACATCCCTGCCGCCTTCAGTCTCAAAACTGAGACTCCAAATATTTCCTCCGTATGAGCCAAGTTAGATATTCCAAGTGGCATTTGAACACGTATGTCTTACCTCTGTTGCATTTTGATTCCTTGAAACATTAAAATGTCCTAGTTTTGAGATTTTTTATTTTTTTATTTTCTCCATATGGTGGAGGAGAGCAAGAGGTGGGTTCTCTTTGATTGACCCCACCATCCGAACCAACCCCCAATCCCCCGGCCCTCTGTCCTGCACACCAGGGACATTAATCCCCCCCCCTCGATATGCATGTATGTAGCACCGCCTGGGGAGACGTGTGCTGCTGAGGCAGGCCGGTGTGCGATTTCGTCGCGCCTGGGTGAAAATTGCAGCCTCCGATGATGGGAATCTAATTCACGCAGCGTGCGAGGAAAACACCATGGTAATGTGTGCGCCTGCATGGTGGGGGGAATGGTGGGATCGGGGGGGGGGGGGGTAGCAGGCTGGGCGATATTCAGGGGGGCATCCTAATACACCAAATTGCTGATACACATGTAAGCAAATAGCCTCTCAAATGATCCCCTCTTCCCAGAACGGGCCCCACAATGATGCTCGTTATTTAAGATAGCAGTGGAAGCGTGTTTTCGCAGCTGCCCTAATGCACACTGAACACAGAAATACATGAACTGTCCCTGTCGCCAAAGGGCTTCATGACTTTTATTGTCTTGTTTGTTTAGACGAATTCAAACCTTTATCGAGATCTTTCATTTGGGAGCATGAAAAAAAGTGTTGTACCTTAATGAAGGGTCCTCCAGTTTTTTTTTTTTTTTTTTTTTTTTTTTTTTTGAAAACGTGATTTTATTTTATGGGGTGTGTGCTCTTCAGAATAACAGGTATTGCTTCATAAGGAACGGACGATGAAATCCATGCTTTCCATTACAATGCCTTCATCCTGGAAATAATTTTGCCCAGGAAAATGGTCACATTTGCACATTCATGCGCATTCATATTTAGACTGTCGTGATGAGCGTGGACCCAGCATCCCGGTTATGGGAAAAACACATTTTATGTTGCCTTGAAGCTGTCACCAGATACACTGCCAGCCCTTCGAGACAATTAGCGGTCCAGCCCTAGCAGCAGTGGGGTGGAGCAGAACACCAGCTGTTTACACGGTTCAGTCAGGGGAAGAAGTTTGCACACCCTCTGAACACATGGAGAGCGCAAATATCTGTCTCTTTTCAAATCACATTGCACTATGGCTTCATTTAGTGTGTGGTCCAAACCTTGTGCGTCTGGGAGGTTCAGTATTTCACATGACCGCAGAGGAAACCAATTGTTTACTATTTACACAAGACACTTTGTGGACCCACAATGGATAATTTTGCATATCTGAGCGAGACAAATGTGTTTTTTAATTTTATTTTTTTTTTAGTCCACGCTTTTCTTTCTGCGTAGGTCAGCCTTTGCTGGACAGTTTCAGCCTTGGACGTGTGCAGGCCTTGGGCTTAATTACGAATGGGGGCCCGTCGGTTTTCCTCAGGTAAAGAAAGAATAAAAGGAAGAAAAGGGCGGCAGCAAGGCAGCGTGGGGTTCAGTATTTTTTCACAAGGGGCTGGGAGAAGTTGTCAGGCGGAGTGTGTGAGCCGGCGAGATGATAATGTGGCATGACACTTCTGAAATGAGACACTGGTTGCCATGGCAAAGAGGCAGGAGGGACAGGCTCTCAAGAGGCCCAAATAAAACAAGCTGTAAATGATGTTTGATTAGAATTTAGATCATGTAACCGTTCGGGACAGGCCTTTTGTCAGCTGCTCGCAAGCCCAGGCTTTTGCAATTCTTCACAGGGCTGCCTGTGCCGGGGCTTATTCCATCTCGCTCTCTCCCTCTCTCTCGCTTCTTCTCCCATTTTTGTGGCTTACCTGTTTTTCCGAGTACCCTTAATCCTGTCCTCCGCATTCACATGTGAATAAGACAAATTTAGCAAACTGAGTTTAGGTGTAAATGAGCCTCTGGGCATGGCCGGTCCTGTAAAAAAGGTGGTTTCTTCTGGCCCCCTGTTGTCCCTGGTCAAGGTAGAGAGAGGTGTTTTATGGCGTAAAAAAAAAGAATAGCTCACATTTCCAGTCTCATCAATTACTTAGCACTTCATAATGCTACAGGGGCCTGCAGCATTGCCAACATGGCGTGCCACAGGAGTTCAATGGTACCTGGTGGTATATGGGATCTGGGGTTACATATGTTGGCATTGTCGAATTACAGATAGGCCTAGCTCATTGGTCAGCTGCCCCTTGCCGCGTATCATCGATTTGGATGCAGACAGTGAAGCACCAACCTGAATCCATAGAATTCTGCTTTAGAAGATCTGTACAGGAACTGAGTGCCACCCCCTTGACTTGGGGGGCTGTCTGAGACAATGCATGTTGAGTATGAGGAGTAGACTTGCTGTCCCCTTCCCCTGTGGGCCACGTGCCGCTGAATGTTTTACTAAGGGCTTAGCGATATAAGCAGTGAATTAGAGCTTGATTTGCCACAGCCCTCACATTTTCCCATGCGTTAGGCCCCCTTTTTTAAATTAAAACTTCTGTAAGTTATTTGCTGAGTGGCCCCAGCGTCCAGCACCTCCTCACCCCACCGTCTCTACTTGTGAAATATCCTATTAGCGCAGGAGCACGGGGGCTGCCTGTGGACTACTGTGTACACAAGCCCTGAGGGCAGGTGGGCTGTGGAGGGCCGGCTTCAGTCCCGGCATCCCCCTCCCTACCGCGCGGCTCCATGCTGGCTTCCAGCTGGGTTTAGACTCTCCTTCCAGCTCTACAACCCCGTCTTGTACCACTGTCAGACTTGTGTGGGGAAGGGAGCACAAGACATATTGTAGGGGGCGCCATATACTCCAAGACGCTTGCAGATCCTTACCACCCCCCTTTCCCCCAGGGAGCGCTTAGTAGTATGCCTCTCTGCTCCCCATGCCTCACTGCTCCCCCCTGGTGGACCCACCTGGGAATCTTAGCTCAGGCACTTAAAACGGCAAGCTAGAGAATCGTATTCTTTAGCAGCTTTACACGCCATGCATGCTATGTCAACTTCTAGGGCCGGATGAGGTCCCCCGAACCGTGGTGGCACAGGAGGAAACCGAGGCGGGGGGGGGGGGGAGGATGCAATCAGAGGCACGATGGCACCTCTCTGCATTCTTTAATTATAGTGCTCCCTAAAATGCCATGGCCCGCAGATGTCTCCCAACATCCTCAAACAGTGCCTTGTGGCTCCATCTCACTACCGTCTGCCTCTCAAGTAATGAACTGCTTACCAAGCCTGAACTAATCAAGTCTGACTGCTCTCTGTCATTGTCAATTACACAGCAGCCTTCCTCCCAAAAGGACCAATGGAGAACCATTCTATAGCTACAAATTGAAAAGTGATGTGTGTAAGGGCTGGAATCAGGTACAATTCCCAGCATACGGTGCCTTGGCGCTTCCCAGCCTTTAAAGCTCATGCGCCCTCCTACAAACTTCACAAACAAAGCTGGAGTGGGGAAATTCAGGATGCTTTTGCATCAGTTCGAGGTCTGTGTGTTCATATTCATTGAGCTTACCCTACCCCCCCCCCCCAGGGCTATGTCTCGGAGGTGGTGCAGGTAGATATGTGAAGATGGCGTGTGAACTCCGTGCGGGGAGTGTGTTCAGAGCCACCGCGTTGCACCTCAGTCATTTGACCGCCTTTTCTCGCGTGTTTGGCTAATCAATGGCAGACCTCATCAGCAATCACAACAGTGCGAAACGGTGTCCGTGGAGAGTGCTGGGAGACCGGGGCCGACCTCTCTAACTCGATCCGTAACCCGCAAATGCATATCTGCTCCCGACTCTGCCTCCTGACCATGGCCAAATCGTAAACATGGGGACCACGGGGGATACACAGTATCACTGATAATGGGTTTGCTATAAAATCAGAACTTGTGTCAATGATGTGACATTTCAACATTTCTGCAGGTCTGGCTTTAAGTAAACACAGCTGGCAGTTAATTGGTATAGCATTGTTCTGTGTGTAAAAAATATACTTTCCATCCATCCATTCATCTCCTAACCATTTTTTCTGGTCAGAGTTATGGGGCCCAAATAAAATATATATTTTAAATATGCTAGAAAAATTACATGAAACGCAAGCCTGAAGTTTGTTATCCAAATTGCTTTTGGAAATGAATATACAGTGCTGTTCATACTTCTGCTATGGACATGCACTTGCTTTCATAACATCTTTGCACTTAAGGAAAAGCATCATTTATCTGTCCTGGTTATAATTACAGAAAGGGGCACTTTTCCATGCCGACAAGGTTCTCCCTGTGTTTTGGTGGCGCCCGTCGGAGGGGCTGCGGCCGGTGTCTGAACGTAGCTGTCGCTCAGACACAAAGGCGTGCTGGGGGAAAAGATCTCGACGCACATCTCTTTTGTGCCCTCTGCCGCGTTTCCATGAGGAGGCGATTCCGGATGGGAATGTCGTGTGTGTACAGGCGAACGAGTGCCATGCTCTCCTCTCCCGTGAGACAATAGCGCGTGCCGTTCCATTGTCTCCCCTCTCAGAGCAGTCTGTCACTCTCCCCTACATGTCCCTGGGACTCAGGAAAAAAACGGGTCACTGTGTGGGGCCCACTCTGATAAGATTCTGGAGGTCTTGTTTACATTGAGGATTACGGGGGAATGTTCTGTGTACTATGTAGGTTTTAGTGTGTGCCTGTGTTTGCTTGCAAGCATGAACAGTATGTGTGATTATGTGTGCATTTTAAATATATATTTACTTTTTTTTTGTGCTGCATATTTATAAATAAATAGGAGGTTTAAACTTAGCTTATGTTGTTAGCAAATCCTTGAGTGAATGCCTGCTTGACTCCCAGCTAGCAGGCAGTGGACACCTATTCCGTTTACTTGAGATCTCAAGAGAATATAACACAATTCCTTTTTTGTGTGCTTCCAGCTATGTTATTTAAAGTAATTAACCTTAATTTGCCAAAAAAGGAAAGGAAATCTTTATTAGACCACTGCCTCTTAACTGGAGTTTCAGCAGTCTGAAGTCCATCTCCCTGTGCTCCTAATGGGGTCTCCATTTAATCAAAATTCATCCATCAGATTTCAATGTTGAATCATCTTTTAATTGGAAGTTACATCCTGGTTAATAGTTTTATAATTCGCAAGCTCTAATAGTTGCACCGCTGGGATCCGCTCCATTTTCCTTGGTTCTGCGGCTTCGCACTGGGTTCCATGCTGCGCTCCGCCTCCCCGGCCCCCACTCCGCCGGTCCACAGAGGACCTGACGCTGCCACTAATAGCAGACAGAAATGAGGTCAGGCTGTCAGACTGACAGGCATACAGGAGCGCCCAATGCCCAGAGTGATGTGCCCGTGTGCATCTCTGATGTGTACATCTGTTTGGCATACAGTGCAGCTGAAGTTCGGCTTCTACCTTAGACAGCACACGCAACTCCAAGGATATGTGGGCCGTTGCTATTGGTACTTTGGTAGGAGAAGAAAAAAACGCCAAATGTTACTCGTGCCTCCTATTTTTGTTTTCCCCTAAGTTTCTGAAGTTATAAACACTTCCTAAATACATAAAATGTACTTTCAGCTATGATGCGTGAGCTCTGATACGTGCTTTTCCATTGTTTGATTTTTTTTAACTCAGCCTTAAGAAATACAGTGAGTTTATATTAAAATGATTTTACTTATATTTTCTATAGTATTTTAATGTATATTTTAATATATAAAGCTTGTTTGCTAATTACTTGCTGTAGATTTCTTATAAGTCTATCTATATTCACATATTTTTAAAAATAAACTATTATATATAGTCAAGCAATGCCTAACGGTGGGGACACATTCTGAGAAATGTGTTGTTAGATTTTGTCATTGTGCGAACACCACAGGGAGTACTAACACAAACCTAGATACTGTAGCCTGCTACACACCTAGGCTACAGTAATATACATTTTTTACGAGTAGAAAGAGCACACTCTAAAATAACAATAAAACGTACAGTATTGTAAATACATAAACCATTAACTTAATTGCTTATTATCTTCATCAGTTGTTATGTATTTTACATAATTGTACGTGCTATACGTTGGGGCCATTCAAGGATTTGACCATTAGGGGGGCCCATTTTCCCCCCCCCCCCCCATGGTAAAGTTTGCTGAGCTGGGAGTACGATGCTATTTTGCAAGGGGGCTGAGCACCACCTGTGTTATATGTTTATACAGTAGGTTTTTTTGCACCAGGATCACCACAGACATGAGTGATGCGTTGCGGCTACAACATCACTAGGCGACAGGAATTCTTCAGCTCCATTATACTGTAATCTTGTGGGACCACCATCATATATGCGGTCTGTCGTTAACCAAAACATCGCTATGTGGCACATGACTGTAATAAGGCATTGCCGGAACTGAAATTTACATATAATACGTATGAAAATCTGAATTGAGAGTTTGTTTTTTTATTTTTAAATATGAAAAGGCAGCAGATGAATGTTTTGGCTATATTATCATACTGCTGAAGGAAAGAAATGCTGAGCTTAACCTGCCATGATTAGACCACTGTCTTGGCCCTGTGTGGGTGAAAAACTGTGCTGACATATTACAATTTTGGGCATGGCTTACCTAAATTAAGTTAAAAATCAGTAATTTAGTCTTAATGGAAAAAGGACAGTGTTGGGACACTCAGTGCCTTTGTGTTCTACCCAGTAATTCAGTAATTTCTACATTTTATTGATATCCGCAGAAACAATGGGTTTGTAACAGCTGCCAGAAACCGTAACTCAGGCAAGAGCACGTCGACTCCTAGTCCGATATACAAAGACTCTAATATCCCACCTTTTCTAATTTCTCATTTTTATGTAACCATCAGTCTCATATAAGGCGATGAAATGCATGCATTCACGAAAAGCAAGACCTGGGAATGAAAACAAAACCAGACCAACTGGCGTTTCGTGCGTGCACAATGGACCCGAATTTCATGGTCTCATTTTCACGGAATTTAACGCAGATGAAAAGTGCAATGGGCTTTTGTGTAACCGTCACACATATGGGCAGGAACAATGCAATATTGTAGTTCCCATTCCCCTAAATGTGCACGCAGTGGGCTTTCTGACTGCAGCCACGCTACCTTTGAGAGGCGAATCGGGTCGAATAAATTGCAGGCCATGGTGCATGGCTTCTCCAGTATGAACCTGTTAAAAATATTTCTGCTCATCTGTTCCTACAACTGTGTAAATATTTTCACATTAATACTTATTTGTACATATCTTCATTTCCTCCTTACATAGCTAATTCACTTTGTATGTTACTCGGTTAAAACTATACTATGCGTACCACTGTAGTCCAAATTAGCAGACACTTGTGCAAGATAAGGCATCAGTAAAACTCAACAAATTCTGTAATTATTCCATGCATGTATACGTGTATACATATACATATGTATATATACATGTATGTATGTAATGGACTTAGATGTGATGTTTGTTAGTTGTTAATCTATTCTGTTGTAGGTAAATAATGGGTACTGTACATAACAGCATGAAGGCAGGAGCCTGGACTGATTTGTCACTCCATGTTGTCTTTTTCTGATTTGATAAATGAGGGGAAGTGGCTGTAAATGTTTCTCCATATGGACCCATAAATGTTTTTAATACCTAACTGTTTATAGCAAATAATCACTGCATCTACATTTAGTTGGAAGTGACTTACAGTTTTTAGTCATTTATGCCGCTACATTTTTATGGGAACAATTCATGTTAAGTACCTTGTTCAAGGGTACTGTAGTCAAGTCTCTCATATTAGACTTTCTACTGGCAACCTTTGAGTTACGAGCTAATCTCCTTAACCAAATGTGCTTCTCGCATCTGCTTTGCCACCTAATGGGTATCACGCTAAAAGTACAGTAAATTTGACCTGAATACATTTGAGACCATGGTGTGATCATCTTCGTGTTTTTATTTTACAGTATGTGGAGTACTGCAGTTACTGACATGTGGTGGTAAATATCAGAGATGGGCTACATTGTACTTGCCATAAATATGTAACTCTGCATATGTATTGCATTCTGTTTTACACCATTCTTTGATCAGTCTTTATCTTGTTTTTTGAACTTTGACGGTTGGTAGTTAGCTATGAATGCAGTAATTGGGTCAAGAATATTGTGTGTTTATTGTTAATGTCTTTGTTTATAGAGTGTTATTTGTAGCCTGATGTGTTCAAGTATTGGGAAATCTGCATTTTAACAAACAACCACCCTAATTTGTGAATTTGCAGCCTTTTGTATTCTCGGCTAAAAGCTACATGCACTGTACTAAGTTCAGAACAAACCCAGCTCTTCACTCTTATTTCAGCTTATTTCGCTCCTCTGACAATAACAGGAAACAAACTGGCACCAATAGTTGCAGTCAGGTGCACATGGGGTCTCAAGCTGACACTGATTTTCATGTGACCAAAATAGCAAAAGTCCTGTCTGTACTTGTGCTGACAGGCGGTAACGAGCCAAAAATCCAAGCCCGCTGATGGTGCAAACTGCAAAGTGTGATCCTGAAAGCGGTGCCATGATGCCGCGTGCCAGTCCGTAGACAGCGGCGTGTTTGTGCATGTGGCAGCACTTTCAGACTGAGAGAGGCAGGAGCTTGGGGATCAGTGTGGTACCTTCCTCTCAGCAGTCTTTGCCAGTGAAGAAGTAGCGTACAATCACTTGCAGGCTAGTATCCTTGCTTACTAAACAGGAGTGCAATTGGTATGTGTTACAGGCTGAAGAATAGAGCTTACTTGCTCTGTCCGGTACACAAGATGCATCCTTTGTCTCTGTTCCTTCCCTGTTACACTTCCTGTGGCTCCCTGATCTGTTATCGATCGGTCAGGTCTGCCTGGTTCCGACTCAGCACCTGAAGTCCAAGGCTGGCATGTGCGTTCTGCCTGAGTTTGTTTGATTCCCTGTCTCTTAATTACTGTGACCGTGTAGGTGTGGGCCCGACCGGGTTGATTGAGGGTTGTTGCCGTGGTTAAACAGCAGTCAGTGTATTGGCTGCCGCATGATTCAGCCTTTGCCACGCAGTGTTTGGGGAAAAGCTGGTCGTATAAAAAAGACAGGAGAGACACATGATTTACTTTCTCCTTTTTTCCCCCCATGCATGTATGTCTTTTTCAGGCCCGGCAACATGGACGTCATTTTTCCCATTTGGAGGGGCATGTTTTCTGTGGGGCTTACCGGGGCCTGTCTCACTGCCTACCCCCCCCCCCCCCCCACCTCCCGGTCCTCCACCTTCCCCCTCCCCACCTCCTCTGCCTCCCCTCGTCGGTGAGGTTGCTGGGCCACACTCAGCTCCAGTGCTGTAGGGTAATCTTTCACACCAGGCAGAGGGAACCAGTGGAGGGTGGAAATGAGGTTTTCAGGCCCTCTCCCTCCCTTATCCCCCTCAGCCTTGCTTTTGTACCCGTTGCCCCTTTTAGGTTACACCCTAACGTGTTTGTAGCGTTCTCCTTCACCCCCCCCCCCACCCATTCTATTTTCATCTTGTTTCTTCAACTTAGTTTAACCGAAAAAATTAATACCGTAGACAGCTTCTTTCTGTCATTAGCTGGGAAAATTACACACAAATACACAACACCTTTTAATCTCTAATGTCATTTGTCTATTACATTCCCCCCCCCCTCCAATTTGGTGACCAATGCTTGCCCTCTAGGGGTTGAGATGGATTACTGCAGTGCTGTAGGTGCTTAGCCCAAGTACGGCGGCTGAAGCCTGGGCGTGGGGAGGCTCAGAGTGCTGTCTTCCCCTATTCCTCACCACACCTCATATAGTTGCATGCACATTGTAATAGTTCACATGCTGCATTACTTCCCAAAGTGATAATGAAAGCTATTCTGAAGAAGTTTCCACTTGACTGTTCCTCTTGAATGCCCTAGACAAAGTAGCTTGAATTTAGTATATTATTAGAGTGTATCTCCTGTGTTTGTTGTTTTCTTAAAACACTTTAATTTGCATGCTATTTTTGTTTTGTTGTTTTTGACGGCACCCTGAAGTGCAATGTGTTGTATTGTATGTGTCAGCAGAGGTCCTGTTTAGCAGATAATGTTGGCATTCTGCTGTTTAATCTTTATATTTTGGTGCATGGCCCCAGGTTTGATAGGGTGGAGCTACCTCATGACATGACACACCGACTCCCCTGCTATCTGTTTATCTTTTTTTCTTTTCTTTTTTTTACATTGCATGGATGAGACATGATGCGAGTAAAGCACACTTGCCCCTTCTCCTTAATCTCCCCCTGTCCCTTGTCTTCCACGCATCTCTCTCTATCCATTTATTCCCTTCACCGCTGCCTCCCTTTCTCCGTCCATCTTTCTCCAGCTGCCTCCCTTCCACCTCCCTCCATCTCCTACGCCTCTGAGAGCCGGTCGCGGCTGGCAGAGACAAAGTACTGACACTCGACTCAAGAATGACCGCCCCTGTCCTGCAGCCCCGCAGCCGGGCAGCTGGGGATCCATCACGGTAGCTGTGCCCCGCCCCTACCCCACCGCCCCAAGGAGAGCGGCAGTCCAGCGTCGAGGCCGAGACCAGAGGGGAGCCAAGAGAGCGACAGCTGCCGGCGGAACCGTGAACATGGACCGCAAACCCGCCGACCTGTGGGGAAGAGCGGTTGGGCTGCAGTAGGAGAAAAAACCAAGGGGGGAGGGAGCGAAGGAGACTGAGCGCGCCATCCGCCTGCTTGTCTGCAGGACGGAAGGGGGGGCATTAATCATTATTGGCGCACACCTCCGTCCCTGACGCACCCTGACGGCCCTTCCACCCCTGACATAAATCATAATTCCCCCACAATAGATCCCCTCTCCGCCATGCCTCGGAAAAGTGTGCTACTGTTATCGATTTTCCCTTTTTCTCCCGCTGCCTCCCCCGTCACCCAGCTGCCCCCCACCCCCACAACCTCTGCCAAATCATTATGAAACATAACTGATATGAAATTTATAGAATACTAAATAAACTTTACGAGGGCATGGCACTGAATTTTTTTCTCTGCTCCTGCCTTGATGCATGAGGAGCAAGGGGCAAAAAAATGAGAACTAATGATATAAAAATTACAAAGCGTGCTCAGTGCCATTATACTTCTATTGATTTGTTTTTGAACCGCACCTAGGCATATAAGAGTCGCTGGAGGAGATTATAAATGGCCCAGAAGAGGAGAGAATGGGCGAAAGGAGAGCAAAAGACGTGAGCAATTAGCCTGTATGTCATCCAGGGCTATTTGCCTGGTCTCCACCACCCCCCAACTCTTCCCCCAACCCACTGGCCTTGCTGCTGGCACGTGTATTATATGACCCTCGCTCACGCCAACTATGGTGTGGATGGGCTGTATTGACCTTTGAACTCAGACCCCTGGTTGACCCCCCCCCCCCCCCAGTAAAGGATTTAGCTGGAAGGTTGTCGCTTGTCACTGTGATTTCTCCTCACTCTTGTTCTTGCCATCGATGAATCCATAAAAGACCCAGACAAAGAGGATTGCTTTAAAACAGTTATGTGAAGGTTCCCTTTTCTATGGCCTTATGCGCACTTTAGCTGAATCTGTATTAATTATGCCTGATTTGGAACCTTTTTCGGCTTTTTGCCATTCAATGGAGGAGTATGTGACCTCTTTGCATGAATTTTATGTCATTGTGTATTGTAATAGTCAGAGCATCTAGTGTTTAACTGTACATCAAGCCATGGTAGATTCTTCTCCTGCTTCAGGAAATCCATATTATTTACTGCATTGAGGATTAACACTGGAAGTTCAAACATACACACCAGGCAGTTACCATGGAAATCATGCACCTGAGTGTTCACCTGGGAGGTCTAGGATGTTTTTTTTTAAGCTAAGGTTGAATGAGAATGTTTTTGGGAATAGATCCATGTGTGTTTTTGCGTTTGCTTGCATTTGTTGGCGTTTCCTCCGCCTCTCCTGCCGTCTCGGCACTGGTTCGCACTGTGTGGATAACTTGGGCACTTGACACGTGGCCGGGGCGGGCGTCTGTGGCCCGGCCAGGATTAGAGCCTGGCGGAGGGATATTAACATAAAGCGGAAGGGACAAGGGCGCTCCTGTCCAATTACTCTGCACCCTGTCACCGCCGTCCGGGCGCAAACAACAGAGGAGGAAAGGATTAATTGCCTTGGACTCTGCCCCCACTGCCGGCCCAATTATGGAAACATATTGGCTCCCAGCACTGCTGCATCCACTGCTGTGCTGGGATATTGTGTGAAATTTCTAACCGGTTTCAGAGGTCAGGACGGGGAAGGCTGGAACAGGAACCGCTGTGACACCAAGGGGTGGGGGTGTAGGGGCGACAGTGTGGGGGTGGTGGCGGTAGAGGCAAGCCACTTCAGTTTTCTGCTGGGTGTGTAAACCCTCTTTTTGCTCCACTGACAAAGGAGAAAAAAGAAATGGCTGTATTTCCATTGTATGTTTTTATAGCGAAAAGGGAATGATTATACAGGATAGTCTTCTTCTAACTCTGTTAAAGTGCCCATTAGTTTCAGCTGAAATTGTTTTTTTTTTTTGTTTTTTCTCGGAAGGAATGTTGTAGTGCAGCTTGTAGACTAGGGGCTGCCTTGACTCTCTCTTTCATTACATTGGTTTGTACTGCTTTGCACAGACACCTTAACCTTAAGACATGCCCAGTTTCAGCGAACATCCCATGCGTGGTTTTCCATTCTTACTCTTTGGTTTTTGCGTTGCTTAACTTTGTATTTAGTTTCTTGTATGGCCCCTTTGTCCAAATATTCAATTACTACCATTTTATATAGCCGGATATATTGCTGGAGCAATTAAGCCCTTTGCTTAAAGGAACTATTACAGGGAGTCTCCTGGCATTTGATCCAGCAAACTTCTTCTTATGAGGCATGGTCCTTGGACAACCTGGTGCTTACACTGCACCATGTGATCATAGCCTTTCAAATAATAAAAGACTCCTCTACCTGTAGTTGTAATTCATGGCTTATGCTCAGCTCATATTTCTACTGTTGTCAAATTGACAGTAGAGCACAAGTAGCGCAGCCACAAAGGAAATCCGTAATTATCAAATGTTACTCCCAATGTCTTTTCCTTACAGCATTCTCCGGACCGTCATTCAACATTTTGCGTCTCCTCTAAAACACAACAGCCTTGTGCAGGTTTCAGCCTTTAAATATTTCCATATGGAAACACAGTCACACATATCACTGCAAAGTGATAGCAAACCTTTTGTCACCTGAAGTCATAAAGTGTCTCAGTAACTCATTTGCTCTTCTTTTCTGCAGTGGTTTCACATCACCTGCCCCATGCAAGCTATTAAATACTGTCCTGAACATGAACATTGGGCAGCAGCAGCCAGCTAAGGAAGGTGATGGAAAACTTATAATATTATTCTTTATATAACTCAAGACTTCAGCAGAATCAGAGATTGATATGGTGCAAACAAGTATGACCTCGGCTCTGTTTCAACTCAGTTTGCCACCTCTGTCATAATTACAAGCAGTTTCAGATCACTTGTACCTTAAACTTGCACGATTGAGAGGGAGGCTGGGTAATGAAAATGAGAAAATAGTTAATCCCCCACCTTATAGAACTTTCTGGCGTTGTCTGGCCGACGTCTTGGCCCATTGGTACTGCATTCTCATTTTATAGTCCCATTGATTGGGTCCAGTGGGTAATGTTGGCGTCTCTTTACTGTACATACAATGTAGCACAATTACATTTCTGCACAAAGCAATTATAAATACAGTAGGATTAGACCAGAGGAATGTATTGTATAGGAGCTGCAGCGCTGAAGCACAGACCGCAGGAGCTGTGTTAGTAAAGCACCTTCTCCTCTGCCCCGGCCACAATGCATTTCTCTTTCTCTGTTGCTGTCGGCGAGGTCCTCTCTCTTTAATTGAGTTTCAGAAGCTCTGCTCAGTCTTTTATGGCACTTGGCCTCGCGTTTCGACTCTGGATCATCTCTGTTCTAATGGGCCTGAAATAGGGAATTACACAGAGGATCCTTGGGAAGCATGGCGTTCTCAGTCGAATCACTTCCTCGCCGGCCCTGCGTTCCAAAGAATATTTTAATTGCCAGCCAGGACCCAAGGAAGATTCCAGATGAACATCATAACTCAAGACGAGTCAGTGGTCATACGAAGTATTTTAATGCACACTAAGTCAAAATATTAGCAAGATAAATCTGTACAGGAAGCCATTACAAGCATGATCAATCCCCGAAATGAGCTTTCTCACCTTGAAGGACTTTTGCTACTTGGCCCCCCAATAGTAATTCAGTGTTGTACTTACAAACATGATGACTCCGGTGTTGTATTGAGATGAGGCTGCGAATGTCCATGCAGGTGGTCTTCATGCACAATGGAAATTGAATGTGAAACCTTGGTCTAAGCACTGCTTGACTGATGTATCAGATAAGAAGCTGTTTGAGTTTTGGAAATGAACTAATTACTCCACAGTGTGGTTCTCCAGTAAATTCAATCATGGCAAGCAGTCCAGCGTGTGGGCATTTTGATTGTAGTTCAGTCATTATATGTCCACAATACTACTGATATCAACCATTTATGTCCTTTGTGGTATATGCGTTCTAGGCAAAAAAAAAACATCATAAACTCAGCTTTTAGCTAGTGAAAGCCAACTGGTATTTTCTAATCAATTTAAGAAATGTGCTTTTCTGGGCTGGAGTTACTGATGTCCATGCACACAGAGAAGGCACACATAGCACATTGCATCCGGCAGGCTGACAAATGCAAACTTCATGAATTCTGAATTAAATTGCCACTTGATGAATCTCGAATGTGCTCCTCTGTTGCAGAGCAAGGGAAATTCAATAAAACTCCTCCGCCATACAAATAAAGCCATACATTCCCCTGGACCTGGGAGTGAAACCAATGTGAGGAAAAATGACTGCAGCACCGGGAACCGGCACAAAGGAAGCGAAGGAGGCTGAAGAAGGAGAGCGGGCGAGAGAGAGGAGACCGAAAGCCGGGCCTGTGTGTGTCTTATAAAACGGAAGGGACCATACTGCTCCAGTGCCTTGCCCATGTCTGCTTTGCGGTTGGAGCTCATCAGGCAGACAGGACAGACCGCAAGTAAATCAGCGCCTGGGTTCTAGGCCCGATTTCCCCTGGGGTCTCCAGCTTAGGCCGCTTTCAGATGGGAAATCCAAGGAACTCGGCGAATGTCCTGAGCGGCAGTGGTGTTGGAGGGAATTAGGTGAGCGTATATTTCCTTGTGCGTACAGGAAAACCTTTAGCACTAAAATGAAGATTTCAAATCACCTCTGTCCGTGTCTTTCAGTATTTATGCTGGAAGAAGAAAATACTTGTTAAATTAATACTGACCCAAAAATAAATATATGTAGGGAAATGCGGTTTTACTGCTCACTCATACGTTTTATTGGGTTATTTTGCCACTGCCTACCCATACTCGAAATGCAATACAAATTGGACAGGACAGCGGTTATACAGAGAACCTTCACACACTAAGGTGACTAAGCAGACTTCTCAGCCCCCCCAACCCCCTACCATGCATACTCTAATGTGAATAATGTTTCTTTGTAGTAATAAATGGAGTGCCATTTCCCACAATGGCAAAGTCAGGCCGGTATTGATTAACTCTCATCATCGACTCACTCTTGCTCTCGTGATTTATGATTGTCTGTTATTTTTACATTAGCTGTCAAATTCATCTTGTCTTGTAAGGCAAGGGTCGACCAATGCCAACAGTAAACATTTTTAACTGCTCTACAGCACAATGCTGACTGGCCAAACAACCTGGCTGTCCAGCTCCATTAGAACAGCGACCCCACAAAGAGCCTGTGAGATGCCCACCATTGTGGATGATGGTAAGTAGCAGAACTTCCAGTCGAGATCTGGGGCAATAGTACCAGGAGTGTTACTGCAAGGGTTATGGACCTGGGTGACCCCCCATGTACAGTGTGTTCTGCGTTGTACTCTAGCCAGCTATGAGTGTAAACCTTCCAGGCTCAGAGCTCTTCATTTTGAACTTTTCTATCAGGACTTAAAGCCATTGATGACTGGCCAACATTCTGTACCTCAGTGACATGTCGGCATTACTTAAAATATTCCAATCTTGCAGGCTTTTCCGTAGGAAATGTTGTGATCAGATCCTGGGTATTTAAGGAGATCCTCTTTCATCTGTTTAAATTGATAGTTTTGCTGACGTTTTGTGCCTCCTGAACTGGTAATTTTGCTTATTTAGTGGATGTAAACATACATAGGGAAATCCGAAGTGTTTTTTTTTTCATTTCATAAGATACCTTATAACACAATCTTCCTTCTTTAGTTTTTTATTTGAATGCCACATTACACAGAGGTTTTTAGAACTAAGGCCGAGGATACTGTAAAAACGAGTGGGTCCCAGCTTGTTGTGCTCAGCTGCTGAAGACAAAAAAAATCAATTAAATATACTGAATGTTTCAAATGCAGTTGTTTACAGTTGTTTACATGTAATGTAATTTTGTTCATGCACGGCTGATACACTGCCATGGTTAATTTGGGTCTGCGATGCGTGATTTTTCCAAAAGGTCTATGCAAATGTTCTTAGAGCTCCACCACAAGCAGACATCTTTAATGGCAACACATTTACAGCCGTAAGATAAGAATACAGCTCTCAATTTCAGCACATCAATTTCTCTCTATTAAGCAGTAAGATGGGAAAATCTGATTCCCTGGCAATTTTGGCAGATTTTGCACATTAATATAATTTAAATAATTTCCTTCCCTACAGTAGCATGGAACTGAGAGAGTATAAAAAGAAAGCGAGTGAGTAGAAAAGGAAAATTTTTTTAAATGACAGCCAGAAAGACACTTACAGGGCAGGTATCCATGCCTGTCTGTCTGTTTATGAATCAGGATTTCACAATACAATTGGACACCGTTGCTAGTCTGCGATCAGCTATCATTTTAAACACAGTGTCCGGTGATGTCAATTTGGAAGGCTGCTATTTCCCCCCCCCTCCCAGACCAGATCCTGGAGATGTCAAGGTACATGGCAGTGACGGTAACTTCTTTTCTTCTGGGCTCTTTGCCCGGGGAGCTTGAAGAGATAATAACAGGCGTGAGTGAGAGGTGTCCTATAGAAGAGGGGCCTTTTAATGGTAGTTGGTGCTAGTGGTGGTGGTGGGGGGGGGTGTCCTGTATAACCCTTGCTCCAGGTTCATTGAGATTCCGTTAGGGCAGTGGAAGTTGGCGAGATCATGCCCCCTCCCCCCACTGGTTTGGCTGACACTTGTGCAGGATTGTAATTTTTTTTTTCTTTCCTTTTCTGACATTTTGCTCAGATGTGTGAGCCAGATAGTGTTGGAATCTTTCTCAGGACTTAAAGGGTATCGACGACTTCCGATTTGAGCCGATCCCCTTCTAATCATCAAACGTGGTGGTGAAATGGCTCCAGCGTCCTGAAAGTGTCCCGGCTGGTCATTCTGCGACTGCGGTTGTTTACTTTCCCCCCTCGAGCCAATGTGGAAGCTGCAGCAATGGATGCCGTGAAGTTTTTTTTTCCCTTTTCTTAATCTCGACAAACTGGCCGTGGGTGGTTTTCTCCAGCACATCCTCCAGGTGAGGGCACCCCATTCAGGAAATCGCAGCGTGGTAGTAGAGACGCTGAAAAATGAGGTCCCATCTTTGTAATTCAGTTGTGAGCTGATAGCATCACGCCGCAGCGAACTATCAGGCAGGTATTACCACCCGCAGACTGTAATCGTTAATGAAGCCAGTATTGAGTTTATAAGGCGCTAAATGATGCAGCCCACTCGAGATAAACACATCCTAAATAAACGATTTGAGTGGTAATTGCACTCTGCCAGGCTCCGTTAATAGAGTCAACTCCTCTGATGAAAGGGTTAACTTCTTTCCGAAGGATCCTCTCACTGGCTCATTGCACTCTCATTTCTACTGAGATCTCGGCATTCCCTTGGTTATCTGTGCACTTAAAAAGAAAACCTAATTAGACAAAAAAAGGCTTCTTTTTTCCTAATTAGGTCCTTAACATAATTAGCAGGTAATGTTAATAACCCTCTTTTAAAATCTATTAAAAAGCTGTTTGGAAGTAAGTGGTTGAGGGAGGATGTCCTGTGGGTGGTGGGGCCCCTCGGAGGGCCAGAGTATCGGAGAGAGCGGCATGCTGGGACATTGGCTCATCAGGACTGGAGTGCCTCTGCATTACCATCCTTTCCCCACAGGAGAGCCTGATGACATGCACCACGTATTAATATGACTGCTGTCGACAGCAGCAGCAGCTTTCTCTATGTCTGGTTGTTAAAAACCCATCTCTTTCCGCTGCCCGTGGTCCATGTGCCTTCAGAGACGCGGACTGGAAAACTATAGGTGTTTGGGGAGGGCTGTGCAGGCGGCGGGGTGGGGCGGGGTGGGGTGGTGGTGTAGCCACCATTTGGGTCCAGCAGTGTTTGCTGTCAGTGTTGTTTGTGTTGGGGTGGGGCTAAAATCCACCAGGGGGCATTGTGCGTTCAGTAATGTTCTCAGAAAATTACCATAGAGGGTTCTGGGACTAGCATTATCACCACAGTTTGAGTGATATATTCATACCAGTTCGGAGGTGCTCCGGGTTCTAGTGCACAGTCTGTGAGCTTTGCTGAGGAGGATGAGGGTGAGGAAGAAACCGCCGCCGACCAGAAGAGCCCAATACTCGTCTTTAATTAAGTATCTGAAACATCAATTTAAATGTAAATATCTGTGGTGCCTCTCCACTCATGCATGAACTGGAGGGCTGCCCTGCTGCATCTCTCTTTTCCAAGTCCCTGCTCACTTACGCTGACATCTGCTCACAACTGCTGGGCCCCAGGCTGTCCCATCTCAGACACACAGCCATGCGCGCGCACACACGCACACACACACACACACACACAAACACCATTATACACAACCCACTGTCTACATTACCTTTTGTTGTTCCCCTCCTGACGGCCTGAAATCAGTTCTTATTCAGCAATATTTCGTGTTTGTGAATTCTAGACGCAGACATGTTTTCTGTGCAGCAAAAATAAGGGTTACAGTGTTCTCAAAACTGCATATATATGTACAACTGTTTATTTTCTTTTTTGGTTATGTGTATGGATCTATTTATTTATGCATCTTGTTTATGTGTAAGGTACAAGCCTAAAACTAGCTGCAGTCAAACCTCATCACTGTTTATTTCTGATTTTTAACCCGCCGGAACAATTGGTTGGTTCATATTTGCCGCACGGTGTCTGTGCGGTGTATGCATGTCTGTGTAACGTTTAACCACAGAGCCTCTTTTCTGCTTGAGCCCACACTGCTTTATGATTAGGACGTGACCACCGTGGACTCATCACTCAGCTCACGGGGCTTTCGCTCACTGGGGACTGTGATTCCTGCTCACTACATCCTCGCTGTCTCCTCAGCTCAGACGGCCGCCGCTTCCGCTTGGCAAACACAGCGACACGCCGGCTGAATTTCCGCGCCCGCTTTGTGAATTACAGACTCGAGCGCTGGCGCAGAGTAACCCGCTCTGTCCGCTAAACGGGTTTGTTTGGCAGGCTCTCCACGGCTCGCACTATCCTGCGTGCCAGACCTCCTTACCTCCATCGCCGTGACGTCTTGGCTCGGGCTGGCGTGAGGCCGTGAGGCGGAACGGCGCGGGCAGCCTCGGCGGCAGTCCCCTGCCGCGAGTACCGCTCGGTGCTGTTCCACAAGCTCGAGTGCGAACCCGCGTAAGTACCCTGCAGTTTTGTTTTTTTTTTTTTTTTTTTAACACCACCGTCATCCCATGCTCTCGTGCCCCACCCCTGAGCTGGTGTGGAGATGTCCACTTGGTTTGCCAGGGCGTGGGGGCGTGGGGGAGTAAGGCGATCGAGCAGGCCAGGCACGCCTCGCTGGAGCGTGATGGCAGGTCTCCACCTTCCCTGGCTGTTAGGCGATCAGGACACATCTCATAAAGGCACATCAGGAGGCGGGATGATTTAATGGGGGACGATGTGGGGAGCAGATCTCAGTTACAGCCCCCCGAGGAGCCCCAGCCTCTTATCCATATTACCCCACCCTAATGACCGGAGAGTGGCTTGGTAGGTACCACACACTGTTCCGCTATATAGCTCCCTTTACCCACAGTGCAGCAAATTAAATGGCTAATATTCAGTCATTTGTATGAAAGGAGGTAAAAAAAAAAAAAAAAAAAAGAAAGAAAGAAAACGCTGAGCCTCACAACCTCCTTGTGGGTTCATCATTTTTTTTTTAGATTGTGCTAATCTAGATCATTATATTAAATGGTGACAGTCTTGTAATGCCTTAAGAAAATCTTAGCGAAGCACTTAAGGCTGCGTGGCCCAGTGCAGGGCTGAATTGCTCTGTACTCTCTCACCACCCTTCTAGCCCAAACCAGAGTAACCGGAGTGACGTTTGCATTCCGTTTGACTGCTCAGCCACTGTTCGGACACTCCTTTACTTTTGTAATTGATTGCTCTGCAGCCCTTGTGACTGACGAACTGTCATGACAAAGCAGACGCAAATGAGGTGACACTGCAGTGTCATCATTATTGCTGGCCCATCACCTGACAGGCACTAACCCTTCCCAACTGCAGGCTTTGGCGGGGGCTCCTACCTGCCAAAAAAAAAAAAAAATAGAGGCTCCATAATCTCTGGTAATGCCTCCCACGGCCATCTAATTGAGGATAGGCAAGGCCCGCGGAACCATGATCCATGAGTCAATTTGCAGCTCCGTCCTGACGTTGTGATTTGTGAGAAGGCCTGTATTCCAACTCTGAGTGGGGAGAAATTGCTACCCCCCCCCCCCCCCATTCCCAGGAGATGTGGTGGGTGTGGGAATGGGGGGGGGAGCCAGGATCACCCGTGTGCCAGGCCTGCGCCAGTGCCCATTGGCAGCGAAGGCGTCTCGTTGAGGGACTGGCCCCCCACCAACTCCCCTCTGCGGTGAGGAATTCCCCCCGCGCTCACAGCAGCAGACTGAACCCAGTGCATCCTGGCATGGGCCCCTGTGCCCATTCTCAGTCAACAGGATTAGGCTTGCCTATTGCTGCCTCTCTGGGATCACCTATACTACGCATTGTGTGTGCACAATGCTGGCTCGCCAATTTGGCTACGACTCTGCCCCCCCTCACCGCTCCCCCTTTGTCTTTAAATTTGTTTTTGTCTGGTGTGTCTCTGTGTTGTGAGGGAGGGTATAGAGAGCCGATTGAGAGGAAAAAAAAAATATCCAGGCTTGGCCTCTGAATAGTGGGCCAAGTTCATTAGCGGTGATGTTTACAGCACATTCTGCCTCGTGTTAGTTAAACACACATACATAGACAGATATTTGCCTTTGGGCTTGTTTTCCACTGCAAATACAACACCAGGGTAGCTGGTGCCATGCCTCTAGAGTGTTAAATAAAAAAAAAATAGATAATAAAAGTTGTGTGTTCTAGCGGCTAAAGTATTTATGTTAAATATTCAGTTTGAATGGTTCATCCAATAAGCACAACGGATATGCTGTGCTGAATTTGCCGCTTAAATCACTTCGTCTCCCATTGGTTGAAGTTCCAGGTAGGTTGCTGCCAGACTGTGACTGGCTGCTTCGACTGAAGACTCTGTACAACATGAACCTTAAACCGTGCCTGCTCTCCATGCCTGCTTCTTGCCGTGAGACTTCAGGAGTTGTGTTTGGCGTTTAACATGTCAGAAAATTCGGTGATTCCGCCATGGTGTAGTTCGAGGCTCTGCTCCGTGACTCTCCACACAAGCACAGACCATGAAAGACCTATCGAACCTAATTTCACTTTATTTAACTTGCTGGGATTTGTTTTGTCTTTGCATACAAGGAAATATTAATGAGTCCAGTTCACAGGGCAGTAGTCTTACAGACCTAGAACCCTAGAGATGGTCCCCTTGCATGGTGAGATCAGTGTCATGCGGCGAGATTGTTGTCTTGGCGGCATGTCTGTGATGCTCAGCTTATTATTTGAGTTTTAGATTGTGCCTGGTGCCATTTATGTCACATTTAAAATGCTAACAGTAAAGGGGGGAAAGTGTCATTTACAGAATCGGGGCGTTTGCTCCAGAAAATTAATTCGGCTTACCCCTCTCTCCTCATTCCTGTCTTCAGGCCAGTATTATGCTACTCCTTTGACAAGAGTAATATTTAATGAATAGGGCTATTAATATCACCAAGGTCTCCAGGGATGTTTCCTGGTAACTGATAGGCCCAGACAAGATTATGCGAGTGAGTGTATATTGTATGTAATTCAGTTTTTGTGCACATGCTCAGTGAAGACGTGCGCGTCTCTAATGTGTGTTTTGATACTGTGTGTTTGCTTACATACATGTGCTGAATGACTGAGCGAATCCCGGACTTACTCCTGCCTTTCTGTTCACGCTTGTTGTGTGCTGCGACTGAGACAGTGCGCATGTGTGTGCGCGTGTTTTTGTCTTTTGTCTGTGTGACGACAATAATGATCACGTGGTGCGAGTTAATGTTCCGTGAAAATAGAAGGCAGGAGTTTAATTATGGACCATAGGGAAAAGGGAGCCGTGAACTTGGTAGTTATTTTAATATTCCTAATAAAGAATTTTTCATTTCCAAAACAAATGGCATATTTACTGCAAATGAAGAAAGTCTAGTCGTACTAGTAGCTCTTTGGTTAAAATTCTCCCCGTGGTATCACGTTTAAAAGCCTTCAAATTATTGTGAGTGCTCCTGGGTTGTATTTCAAATGTTGAAAAATGAAAATAAAATAATGACAAAACATTATGGTTTTGAAAAGCGGATGTGTTTGTCAACGTTTTTGTGCATTTATTTTTATTTAATTTTATGGCTCCTGATAAATTACGAAGGAATTACTGTACGAAAATAATAACCCATGTAAGGAAAGCACAGCACATGTATTAATTCTGTAGGGAATCTCCTAATGGCTCGACGAGCTTCGCTTAATCTGCATGCTGTTTACGTCATTGCGTGAGTAGTGGACATTTCGGTACCTTGATGGCAGACACTAGTAGAGGCCTGCTTCCTCGCCCCCTCTGACATCCCTGCAGAGTGGTGGCAGTTTGTCGCTGACCCCCCAGTGTCCTTCGCACCATGCGAAGACCCCGTTATAAGTACGGCGGGGCAGACGGGCAGGCTCAAACCACCAAATAATAAAAGCCTGAAGAGGGACCCGGTGAATTACGAGGAAATATGGCCTTCCTTTACAGCGAGGGCCGTGAATGAAGCCGTAAAATTATGAGCAGTTTTTATGATGGCCCATTGAAGGGGGATGCTTGTATATTGATGGTTCGCAGCCTGTATCCCTCTCTCCCCCGCACGGGGGAAGAGCTGGCGAGGGGCCCCTGTGTAACTATTTTTCATGCATTTAATATATTAATTATCCGGTAAATGTTCCCCAGGCAGTGCTTGGGATGCCGGCGAGTGACAGCTTTCCGATGAAGCTCCCCAGTAGCCCATCAGGCTGCAGTGTATTACGTGGGAAAGGTCAGACCGGGGTTAATGTAACTTTTTATTTGCTGATTTTTCATAGACGGGGAGGGAGGAAAGAGAGCAAGGCTAGTTTAGAGAAAGGAAGGAGGGGGAAAAAAAACTGCGCAAGGAAAGCTGCGAGGCCAGTACACAGACAGATAAGGCTCCAGGGCTGGGTATCCTTCTCCTTATATTCTGAACCCAGGCTGGCTCAGTCTCCTGGGCAGACGCCTCTATTGCCTGCCTGTCCCGGAGGATTCACCTGACTGACATTGTCCAACAGAAGAGGGGAAAGCATTTGTAAGGTGTTTCAATTAAAAGTACCTTCCGTTGGGCTGGCATGGCCTTTTTGTAATGTCATTTGCTAATGAAGTTCACAAAATGTATTACTAATTTAATATACGTTTGGAACATTAAAAATGTTTATAGTGGTTATTTAAATATGTATCACCCACACACTGGCTAGACATGGCCAGTAATATTAGTAGATGTTTATGTGAATGGTTTGTTAGACTTTTTCATGGAGCAAATTTTGCTTTTCAGTCCTCATTTTCTACCTTGACAATTGAAATGTTCTGAAGTGCTGTTGAAAGACAATTGAGTGGAGAGGGTCTGAAGTGATCAATTGTCTCTGGTTCTCATTTTCAACACATTCCACTGTCTGATTGAGTTAATTACGCTGCCCTCCACTCTGCTGATTGGATGTAAACATTAATATGCCAGAAAATGACTCTGTCAATGCTTACTGCTGTGTTCCAAGGCTAACCAAATTGATCAGCTATTGAAAAACCTTTGCTAAGATTTCGTTTCACTGTCAGAAGTCTTATTGCTTAGAATTTCCAAAAATCTGGAAAGTGGTTCCAGAATTTAGTCAATTCCTCTGCCTGAAAAATCTCTTTCAAATCAGTTTTTTTTTTTTTTTTTTTTTTTTTTTAATAAATATTCTCAGGGTTGACTTGAGTTGAGTGGATGGTAAATAGTTGATAAATTATTTTGCTATAAACAGCTACTTGGTGATAGCCCCATGCATGCCTTCATCGCTGATGCCAAGAGACTCCGCAGCAAGCGCCTGCTGGACAAAGGTCCTGTTCTGTTTACAAAGGTACTTTCTGTTACTGACAGAAGCAGCAGTTCAGCTCAGAACTTTACCAAGTAGTGGCCAAACATGTCAGCCATTTTAAATTTAATCTACCCAGCTCTGTAATTCAGATGAGCAAAAACAAACACAAACTAGTTAATTGGTTAATCTGGGACAAAATTTCTTGTTTGTGTTGGGTTAGCATTTTGCATGACGCTTTACCTGCTGCATGCAGTCTGTGTTAATGTGTTTCCGGTGTTCTGTCTGCTTGAGCAGTCTCAGGAACGCGGCAGCCTGCGAAAAACCACATTTTTCTGTGCTCGATCCTGCAATGCCACTGCTAAAATACCCAAAGTAAACATCAACGATAATATAAATATGAAAGGGACATCCGTTTCTGTACAATTTCATATGGAAACTGATCTGTTTCAGACACACAAGGCCGCACTCAGGCACACTAGGGGGCAAACGTGTTGTTCCTGGTGCACCCAGTAGGTGGCGTTGTCCAGGTAGGACTGGCACGGTCCTATAGCGTGTTCGTCTGACCCGTCATCAGGATGCATTGGTGGCTTTGAGTCACCGATTTTCTTTTTTTTTTAATTCTGTACAGATACTGTAATTAGACTCAGTACAGGGGTGTTATGGGGACATTTTTCTGAACAGTTAATGCCTAATGAACTGTCTCTAGTGTATGATGTAAAAAAGCAGCCGTACAAATAACACTCCCAACACCTCAACAAATTCTGACTACTTGTCATTTTTTACCCAATTTCCACCACGCCCTGTGGCTTTTGGATCATTAACATCATATCAATCAAAGGCTATTCCTCTTCTATTGTTGTATTGCTATATTTCTATGTTTTAATGACGAAAGTGATATGGACACCTTCCTCCTGATGAGGAAATGGATGGTTCTCTGAATGGTTTTACACAGAATGGATAAAGCTACTCACTTATTGATCTTTGCGATCAGTTAAATTCAGCGATTGTGCTACGGCTTTGAATTTGTTGACAGGGAGTCACTCATTCTTAGTGCTGAAACCTCGCTGTCATACGTGTAATACCCATCCATATTTACTTTGGGATGGAAGTCTGCCATTTATTTGTGTATGTGTTTGTGTATGTGTGTTGTTTGCGTGTATGTTTGTTTGCTCAGGAATGTGCATGGAGCATCCAGCATAGGGCTTTTCTCCACTCTGTCCTGCCAATCCCCCCCCCCCCAAACCTTAAGGATATCTCTCACCACTTCCGCTCTTTCCTCCCTTATCTCTCTCTCGAAACCCGCTTTTACTATCTTTCTCTCTCCTCCTATTTTGACTTTTCTGCCTTGGCTCCCTCTTCCTCCGCTGCTCCTTCCCTCCCACCCTCCATGTCTCTCTCTCCCTCTCTCTCTCTCTCTCTCTCTCTCTCTCAGCCTGCCTGCACAGCCGTCACTCTGAATTATTTTCAATGAGCTCCTTTATAGTGGGCGCCAGATCTCAGCTCGAACCCATCACAGAGCGCCGCGTCATGGACGCGCTCTGCATTTCTATCAGGGCTGCTCTTTCACTGAGCTATTAACCTCTCTCTTTCAATATATATGTACTGTGTGTGTGTATATACATTTTTTATATATATATTATATATATAAAATATAATATATATTATATATAAACACACACATTCATTTTTCTCTCGCAAACTCTTTCCCACCTACGTGCTTAGCCACACTAGCTAACCCTCTCTTTTCTCACTCTTCCTCTCTCATTCTCTCGTTCACTCTGTCTCTCTTTCACCTGGACCAGCAGACACCTGGTCCTGCTGAAAGGACGACCCACAGTGCCAGCCATAATGCGACACGCACAGATTTATACAATCTGCAGTGTACCCTGGAGGTACTTGTGCAAATAGGTCTACTATAAACACCACCAGTAAAACCTTTTCTTTTAAGTTCTGTCTAATGTTGTTCTGCCTTTTACTGTTGTAGTAAAAAGGAGGAAAATGTGTATTTGCTCCAGGATCCCAGATTTTTTTCAGAAAACAATCAGAAAGTCAAAAAACAAGTTAAACAATGGGGCCGCACGATTTTTATGCCAGCCCAAACTTTAGACATGGGTTTAGGAGTCTGTTCAGAAACTTATTGAAAGAAACCCTTATTTTCCTGCAGTCAGATGTTGACTGCTGAAGTCCAGCATTAAGTGGTAAATCGCTCCCAGTAATAACAGCATATGCCAGCCGAGCAGCACTGTTATCAGATGGCTGGAAATTAGTTTAATTAAAATAAGAAAACCTGTGTAAGTCCTAATATGATAAACTGCACCCAGCTCTCTCTATTGGATGAACGTGGGATCAGTGTCCAATGGAAAGGAAGATTCGTGTGTCACATGATCCTCAGCGAGGCTTCTTCTTATAACCAGGATGAAATTATGTTTGACTGGATAACATCCATGCTAACTATGCTACGATCAGAATGCTCCTAGCTAGGATTAAGCTATGTTTTTGGAATTCCTGGGAGGGATGTCTGTCTTTTCGCTGGTGTTTTTTTTTTTTTTTTACCTGAATTGTCCTACAGCACTCACGCTTACTCTGCACTCAAGTAGTAAAACATATTAATGGAGAAATGAATTCGAATCAGGATGCCGAATTGTTGATGTGTGCGTGAGTGGTCTACAGGGAGGTCAAGTTCTTCCTGCATGGCTCTTCTCTTTGGTAATGAGCCTGTTGAACTAGCTGTACTGTAATTTGCTTATCTTTTCAACTAAAACTCCAACACCCCCACATTGTTTTGAAGTGGCTACAAAAAAAATGAACTGATCCTATAGGAGATGGGAGGAAAATGAGGTTTGGTTGTTGTTGTCTTGCAGCGTTTAAATGAGTTTTTGTGTGATTGAGTACTCAGCTGTGCTTAAGTTCAGTCTTGATTTGTAAAAAAGAGAAGTAGCTTAAGGGTAGGCGGCAGATTAAAAGTCAAGATTTTATAGGCTTGTGTGGTTTTAGGGCCATTATATGTCTCTCTGTCAGGCGTGTTTGTTAATACACGGTTTGGATAGGATGTGTGTGAACCCAATGAAATGACAGAACAGTATGGGCACGAGGGTTTGAAATATATCACTGGAATGGCAAAAATATTTTTAATACTACCTCCCCTTCCCCCTCAGCACCTAATAGCGGGATTTTGGACAATCATGCTGGGTTGTCAGTTGATCATGTGTGTTGATGCAGTGTCTCCATATTCATCAGGCCAGGGAGTGATAGCAGGTGGTTCGCCCGTGGCTCCGCTGCGCATCCTGACCCTACGGCTCATATCAACGCTGCCTCATTACTGTCTTCTCATGTGAAGTAGGCTTGCTAATTGAGCTCTCGCTGTCATTTTAAAAGCTGCGCAATTGTAAGGACCGTTGCGTTCGTGTAATCACTGTAATTGTTGCATCTGTGTGTGAATCCTGAAAGAAAAATTTTGCCATCAGGATTCCCTAGACACGGGCCTCTGTGATTTGTACGTGTAGAATTATCCCTGTTGAATCCGTTTGCTCATTTTTATCTATAGAAATGTTAATCTCATGCATCAGGCTGCAAACGCCCATTGCTGTCGAAGGCTGATTATGCCTGTTGCTCATTCCGCTAAGACCTTAAGCTAGTTGCTTGATTTGGATTTCCTAAATAAGGTGGTCTATAAGATAACCACAGAGAAAATTTTGACTAATGTCAGTGACCCTCTATGGACACAGTCACTGTTTAAGCGCAGGTATTATCCTTCGATTGGTTGCATCTGAGTAGACAATGCTTGGTAGCCCAACACTAATCGCTGCTAATTTGCAGGACGCATACGGTGGGATGGGGGAGCTGAAATAAAGGTGGGCTGCACAGTCCTGTCTCCTCTATCCAGATGCCACATACTCAGAGTAAACACAAATAACCTACATAATTGCCCGAAGAAAAAACTTCGCCATCGCCATAAAGGGACTGGGTTAACAAGTACTGGCGGCAATCCAGAGGAAAATAAAAAAAAAAAAAAAAACAACAACTGAAACACACAGTTTATATATAAATTAAGCTGCAAAGTGCAGGAAATTGCAGACAGCACAAAAGACAGATACGAAAGTGAGGTCCCTGTCAATAAAAGGAGAGGTGATTATAGTAGATAGTAGTAACTATTGCATATAACCTCCCTCCCTCTTACCCACCCACCCATCCCCCTGCCCATCCCTGTTGCACTCCCCCTACCTTCACATAGCAACCTCTTCTCCTGTAATAACAGTTTACAGAGCAACATTGTACTGCAACATAATAGCCGTGTTATAATTTGCCCTAACAACTCCAATTATGCCTCTTATTGATTCAGCCACACATTTAATAGGAACAGCCACACCTCTTGCATTAGGAGTCATTAAAGGTGTTGAACAGTGAAAATTTAAAATTGTCCCTTCCTTCATCCGTGCTGGATGTGTCTCTGACAGCATAATGTGTCCCCGATTTGAGCACTGTAAACACCCCACAACAGTCGTTTCGCTCTAGCCGTTTTTCTTCTTTAACAAAAGACAGAGGCAGTAGGCATGGAAACAAAAAAAAAGCAAAAAGAAAAGCAAAAAAAAAAAAAAAGAGAGAGAAACGCCACAAAGGTTGAAAAGCTACTTTTTGTTGACTGTATTTAAGTGGGTCAATTTCTCTGACTTTTATTTTCCTTTCTCTTCTTTGGGCCTTTGGCGCTTTCTAATTGCAGGCCGGTCCTGGCCGCTCGTTAGCCAGGCGGAGTGGCTCGGTGGGCTAGCGCTGTTGCTCTCGTCCGCCACCCTCGCGCATCGATCTTCGGCAAAAACGAACCCCTTCTCTTCTGCCGCGGCCTGTGTGTACTCCGTGAAGGAGGCAGGGATTCCGCTGTTTCCTACCAGCGTTTCACAGCGATGCTGGGGGGTCTGTTAGACCTATACTGAATCTGCAGGATGGCTGACCGCCGTCGGTGCCCCCCCAGATGCCGGTTGTTGAGCAAGGGCCTTCAGATCAGTTCCTGTGGCCTGTTGGTGGTGGAGGTCCTGGAGGATGGGCGATGTCCCCCCATAGCCACTTTGTTTAGACCAGCCCTCGCTCCGCTGGCTCTTTAAAAAAAAAAAAGAGAGAGTGCCCTTCACATGCCCCGTAGTCCCTCTGGGCCATATTTCATTTTCAATACACCAGCAGTAAAAGGAAAAGATAAAATACGGGTCACCTTCAAAGCGCTTGCCTTGGTTATTGGCTAATTCACCGTCAGAGAGGGTGTTTTATAACGTTTTTCTGACAACTGACTCGCACCACGTTTGTGGGGTGGGGTGAGGGGGGTCTTTACCTGTGCATAAAACCTTTAATGCAGTTCACAATCGCCTTTATAAGAGATGGACATTAAGATAAAGATTTGAGCTCGGGGTTTAATTGAATTCATAAGGAGTGAGGCATCCAGACCATGCTTCTGAACTCTTTAAGTTGGCTTTAACAAGCCTCTTCCCCTGTTCAACTTATGACTAGAAGTTCAGTTTATAATGAGGCAAACTAATAGATCAGAGCACTTAGAGTTGCCGGCGACAGTCCGGCTGTACCTGGGTTAGATGATTTTTGTGAAAATGGCATTGAATAAGGTTTGAATAAGAATAAAATTTCGACAAGATGGATAACTAAGTACCGCATGTACCGTAAGCCGAAAGTACATATTCTGTGACTTTGATGTTAATGCCCGTCGGCTTAGCTGTGGACGTGTAGAGAGGTGCCAGTGTTTATTTTCGGCCCGCTGGTGTTTGCTTGTAAGCTGGGCTCGCTCGGAGGGACGGGACCGTGGTGCGGAGTGTGGCTGGACGTCCGGGTCGGCCTGGGCTCGCAGCCGGCTCGGCTGTTTCCACCACGTCCGACAGGCCCACGCCACAGAGCTGCATTGTCAGGCCCGCAGCGTTGTAGGGGCCGGCAGAGGAGTGCTTCCAGCTTCAAAGTGCGAGTGCTCACACCCCTCCCCCACCCACCCCTAACTGAGCCCACTGCCCCCACACACGCTGACACTGACCTGTGGATGAGCGAGGATAGCGGGCAGGTGTGAAAGGAGGCGGCCCACCGGTTTGCTGCCGGGCCCAGCTGGCGGGGCGAGGCACGCATGCGGTTCCTGGAACAGACGGGGTGGGTTTGTGTGTGTGTGGGGGGGGGGGGCGGGGAGGCCTGTGCACACACACACAAACACACGGGCATGGCACAGCACCCGGCCTCAGGCTGGGAGGGTGGCTCTGTTTAATTTTCAGCCTCCCTGTGAAGCGTTTCAGAAGCGCCTTTGAGGCAAACGACCCGGAGGCGCCGCAGGCGAGGTGCTGGGCTGGGCGCGGGGCACTTCCCCCCCCTCACCAGTGCGGCAGCCATGATCAGACATGCTGCTTTACTGTGCGGTGGTGAGGGAGAACGGAAGAGGCGGGGGTCGAGGATGCTGTGTGGCAGTTTGGTGGTGTGACATCAGCACCGGTCTGGCTCAAGGTCGGCAGGCTGGGCTGGCCAAGCCCGGGCCCAACGGGCCGCAGATAAATATATTCCCTATTCTGCTGCTCCCTACAACACTCCGTCTTTAATCCCTGCTGCTCTGAGTGAACTATATAAACTATTAACTGCACATCCAGTAAATCCCACTGCAGAAAGGGCTGTAAAATTGCATCCCCCCTAGCAAACAGCACAGTAAAGTGCCCTTGCTGTATGACATGATGGGGGCCAAAAACAGTCATTTCCCACTACAGTGTTTTCAAATTGAGTCTTATCCACTCTCGCTTACCCCCCCTCCCTTATTCGTTGCCCCCCCCACCCTTTTCTTAAACCATGCTTTTATCATCAGCGAGTGAGGGTTGGTGGAATGGGGCTGACCCCGGAGATGGGATCTGACAGCACCTGTTCTCTAGTCAGTGCAACTAGGCCGCTTCATTATCTCACTGAGGAGCCGCCGCACCACCTTGGGTGATACTGCTTTTAACCTCTTAACCCCCCCCCCCCCCCAGTCCACCAAGCCACGCTCACCTGCGTCCGACATGCGACACGGGCGCCGGAGGTGCACGGCTCTGCGATCGGCGCCCCGGAGGTAAGTGGCCCTGTCGGTATTGATCCGGTCCGGAGAGAGGAAGTCGGACTGATTGCGGTGCGATTCACTTCTGAATGCCGGTCTGGGATCGGATGCCACATGGGGAGGGGGAGGTGACGATGCGTTTTGGTCCCCGTCCGACCGTCACCTGGGCAGTGTCACGTGGGAGGAAAACAGACCCGTTTTCTTTAAGTGTCTTAAAGAAGCTGTGCGTGTCTCCCACTGTAGCTGTAGCTTCCCCGGCGCTGTTTGAGTTCCCTGGACCTGGCCTTTGTAGAACGGGGTTCCGAGTACGCGGCTCACTCCCCCCCCCTCCATACAGCTCCCCCTAAAATATCTCACCCTTTACATGTCCTCTCAGTGGGGGGGGAGAGTGCAAAATCACATTGGCCATGCTTCCCCATCGCTGACCTGAATTCGGTGACGGGCCACAGTGTAACAGTTCACAGGGAGACAGTGAGGGAATAAATAGATAAATAAGGACTGGGAAGGGAAGAAAAAAACAGAAATAAATGACTAAGAGGCACCCGGCCGGAGGTCGGCCCTGAGAACCGGGGCCAGATTGGGGTGGTGTAAATGAACCAGCAGCACCTTGGAGAGGGACTGCTCTTTCTGCACGGCTACTCTGCTCCCCTACCCTGCATCCTCCTCACCTGCCCCTGTTCCCCGCTCTCCCAGAGGGGTGCTTCCTCAGCAGTGCATGCTGGGAGTGTCTGATTTCATCTACCAGACATCTTTCTGTCCCACCCACCCCCCCCTGCTGCCCGATCGCCATGGTTTTGTGCCATTTGATTGTTTTAATTTCTGTCTGAAGTCGGGTATGGTGGCGCTGGGGACCACACAGGTGGCGATTGATCTTCCTGGCCCAATATCCCACTCCCTCCGGGTCCTCTTCCCCGCAGGTGACTTTTCCGAGCCAAGCCAGTGCTTCCTGTAAAGATATGAATACTGTAACCCGCCGGCCTTTGCGAGGGCAGCCACAGACAGGGTCCCGCCTGCCGCTTTGTTAGCTGGTGGCTCCGATCTAGATAAACATGGCAAACAGACAGCACTTTCGTGTTCATGTTTTATAGCGCTGTTTATTGTTATCGGATGGTTAATTGATTATGTTTCGATGAAGAAAGCCATACACAGTTAGCTGCATGGGGGTGGTTGTAGTGGGGGGGTGGGCTTTTTTTTTTTTTATACTACCCTACAATGTGCAGCTCCATTGTTCCGGAAAGAGCTGCCAGCATGCCCATAACGTCGCTTTCTGTAATGTATTTCTTACTGAATGAAAGGTTTGCTTCCAGTGGGGGCAGATCCATACCAGCCCCCTCTCCTCCACACCCCCGTCCTGGGGGACTTGGGGTAACTATGCCCCAAGGGTTGCTGGCATGGCGGGGGGATGGGTGGCAAATGCCCCTTTACCCTTTGCATCTTCGTCATGCTCAGGCTATGTCTGGTGTGCAGGAACAACAACAAGATAAAACAGAACAAAAGTATTTTGTAGCATTAAAGTAGCTGCAGTTTTTTTTTTCTTTCTCTTCAAATTAATTAATTAGTGTTAACATCTAGGAGTTATTTTTACCAGTCAAAGGAAGGTCACGGTGCTTTTGAAAGGTATCTGTGAAATGTTTCAGTTGGTGTCAGCACATTGTCTGTGAGGCACACATGTCACGTGCTGAATATGTTCTGATGCAATAAAACCGTATGTCGTAATATATATCGGTTTCTGCAGCTCTAGTGGGATTTGCGCTCCTAGTGCAATACATTAATAAATACAGGCATACAAATCAGGGCCTTTTTTTTGATGAGCCTGTATTTATTACTAAATCATCTCCTACATGGACTCGTGCAACCGGCACATGTATTAATAAGAGGCAGAATCTCAGGATGGCAGTGATGGGTGTGCTGTTGGGATGTAGCTTGTGGCCGTGTGGTCTCACAGCAGCGATGGTGATAAACATCGGGGGGGAGGCTGTTTGAACTTTACCGCCCACTTGCATGTAATTTAACAGTCCCTGAACACTGGGGGGACAGGCGTTATGTACACCGGCAAAAATCTACACCCGCTGTGAAGGAACCTTAAACACAGTCCTGTGCTTCCACCTGGGTTAACCCAGACCCTGCTGAGTGTCGCAGCTGCCCTGTACCCCTGACCCCCCCCTGCCCAATGCTGTGGGTGGTTTTACGGGGGAGGTTTTACGGGGGGGCGGGGGTGGGCAGAACTGGCCTCACGGCAGGTCTCGAGTTGATGTTAGCTTGAGACACTGGGGCTGTAAGCTGAGAGGTCCTTTGATGGCAGTTCCTCCAGGTTTGCTGTCATGAATAAATACAAACGGGAGTGTGTCTGCTGTGTTTGCCGTGCACGCAAACCCCCCTCCCCAGACAGCTGGGCGCAGGAAGCTCCCAGTGGCTTTGCATGCGCCGATGTGCTGTTTGCTACGTGACGCGTGCGGCAAGTCATGGAGCCCACGTGGAGTCCATTACCTTTCCAAGATAGCCCCCCCTTGCCCAGTCCCAGAGCTCTAACAGTAACATCCCTTCCATTTTATATTGGGGGGTGAAGCAGGAAGAGAAAGTAAGAGGAGCTATAGGAGCGAGGCGAAGGGGGGGGGGGTGGGTAGATCCGATGTGCGAGCACCTTACAAATGTTTGCGTCAGTTTCCTTTTTTTAAAGCAGAGGCCAGTGAGAGGCAGAAGGAGCTGTGGAGAGGGGCGCAGGGAAGGAATGTCCACAGCTCATTTTTTTTTTCTCCACCTCTCCTTTTTTTCCCCCCAAACTGTAGTGAAAGTGAAAAGATTAAATTGTTTACGAGCTGGGAGCCTGGCTGGCTGGAGCGGATGAGCCACAAGCGACAGAGATAGACATTCTAATTCACGGCTGTACTTAGCGCCCTGGTCCCTCTGTGCAACCACTAATTCTTTTATCTGGCTTCAACACTCCAGGCTGCAGCCACATTCATAATAAAAAAAACTAAGTGAAAGAGGCAAAAATTACTGTTTTATACGCTGTACAACTGATAAAAAAATCTCTACTTGAATACTTGATTTCTTTTTTTTTTTTCTTTTTTCCCCTTCCCTTCTTTCTCTCCTCTTCCCCTCATCTCACAAAGAAGAGGCCCAACTATAGTCTTTAACCCTTTATCTTTGGTGAGCAGAAAGACTTTTACGACATCTCCTCACAGAGGCTGCCTTGGTGGTGGTGCACCGAGGGTGCTGGTTGGGGGGGGTCGGATATTGTCGGGTACAGCTGCAGTTCGAGTGTGGGGCTGCAGAGATTGGTGTGAGTCGTTTTTTTTTTTTGGGGGGGCGGGGGGGGGAGTTGGTGGTTCTGAAGGGGGCAGGAGATACAGCGTGGTGAAGAATTACTGTTATCTCCGAGGCAGAAGAGGGAGAGCAGAGATAAGGAGCAGCCGTGGCTGGGAGGGAGACAGGCACGCAAGAAGTCGTGTTTCGAGGGGGCCGGGAAGTTGTAAATTCGCCGGATATTCACGGCGAGCCGGCCCCGTGTGTCCGTCACATGGGGCTCTGTATTTTTTTCCCATCTTCTCCTTCTTCTCCTTTTTTTTTTTTTTTTTTTTCCTCGAGGTCTGCTCCTCTGATACGGCGCATTGTGTGGACTCCACTATATAGAAAGCTCATCAGCGCTCGTTGCCTTTCGGGTGTTATCGGCCGGTAAGGTAACTGCGCGCTTATAGACTGCACGCAGATAATAGCGGCAGAATAAAAGAGATAAAGGGGGGACCTCTTCTCATTAACAGCTATCTCCAGCGCTGCAGACGCTGCCAGTATTGAGTGGTTAGTATGCCGGGCATAAATTAAAAGAACTGAAGAAATAAAAGGGGAGGGATGGTGGGGGCGGGGGTGGTGACTGGGTGGGGGTCGGGGGGGGGGGCAGTAAATGAGTGAAGGAGAGGACAATGGTACAGGTAGGCCATGGCTGAGCCTGCTGTCTTATCCGCACTCGGGGTGATACAGGGCTTCTTTACAGGTCTGTGAGCGTGGTTAGTGTGGCCAGGAGGCTGCCTCCATAAGAGGCCCTGTCTGTGTTGTCTTCTTTGTGCTCTTTATTGAGCGTGAGAGCTGGCAGAATGGCACCGAGAGTCGAGGGAGATCGCCAGGCTTTGGTTCTGGTGAGTCATCTAACACTGGGTCCCTCACAAAAAGCCTGATGGATCTGCATTTTTTTGTTGTTGTCGTCTTTTTTTTTTGTTTTGTCTGTTTTATTTTTGTTTGTTTTTTTGCCAGACCATCTACGGGGTGGCACATGGCCCATCCGAGTTTGGCAGCGCTGTGGCAGAACAGGCGTAGCATTTTTTAATTTGCAGAGCCCATAATATTATCCATCTGAGGCAATATTTTCAGCTGACGTGCCCCTTTAAAGGCCGTCCTCTTCCAGGCCCTTGCCCTTTACGGCGTTGCGGTTGGCTGGTATGTGTTGCGCATGGGTCATTTCCACCGGGGAGGCGGCAGCGGCGACGATGTGCACGGGTGGGTTAAACCCCTCTCGAGCGTCGCTTAGACCGGCTGGCGCCGCATCTGAGAGGCAGACCCATACTGTTTCTCATCCATGAGATTTAAACTCACTTTTAAGGCGGCAAAAAACGTCTCCCTCGCATCGCACCCATAGAAGAGAAGAGCGCAGAACTGTCAACTTCTAAAGATCTGGACGGGATGCTGGGTCGATTCTGGGCACCTCCCATGGACACTCACCCATTCAGCAGACCGATGGAATCATGTCGCAGCTCTAAAAAATGAGATTGCGGAGAGGGCAGGGTTAGGGATAGAGCATGATGGGAACTAGACCTCCCTGCCAGGCAGGTTTATCTCATCTCTGCACGGGGTTCGCGGACGACCATTGAGCTGTAAACAAGGTGGTGCCCTAGGCGGCCCCCCACACGGTTGGGCAATCCGGGGCCCCTCCAGAGTGGGGGGGGGGGGGGGGGTGGGGGAGCATGGCGCTGATAAACCGGAGCTAACCCGCAGCATCCACAATGGGGCTGTGGCTCATTTGCATGACACAGCCAGCCCTCCATGCTGACGTGCTGCGGCCAGACAAGTGTAGCATTACGGGGGAGAACAAGTTACCATGGGGAAGGTTAATGTAGACAATGGGGGAAGCAGATAATGTGAATTGGGTTCCTGTTTTGCAAACCTCTTATCGGGGAGCCGAGAAAAAATTGGCCTGCTTTGAATAAAGGGGTTTAAAGGGCCAGTGTACTGCCACGGCTGTCACATTCTCGCCTTCATCCTCTCACACACACACAGACACACATTCTCTACAGTAAGGCATGTCATGATCCCCCCCCCTCCCCCTCCCATACACACACACACCTCCTGATTGCGGACAGTGTGAGTGATGTTAGACACCCCTCTACACTGTTTAAAAAGCTGCTTTTGTGTGTCTGCTCACTGTTTTCTGAATATTAAACAGTCAGCGCTTAAAAACCGCATTAAGTTGACGATTCAACGTATTCCTTCCGTTTTTTTTTTACTGACTGACGAAATTGCACGTGTATTGCTACTACTAGGCAATACTAGGCAGTGACAATGGGAATAGCACTGGTCAAAACGTAGATTAGGATATGACAGATTATTAAATGAGCATTGCTATGTAAATTGTATTAAATGAAATCTGATTTGTATGTGGTATAACATTGCAATTAGTATTGAAGTGAGCCAATTTGTTACTTGTTAATGGCCACTGTGTATTTTCTTGGCCATTTTCATATTTCATGATTCCTCCTCAGTGTAAGAACTGGTGTGCTTATAAGGTGTGCATTGATTCTCTAATGATTTGGCATAGACTGATTAGTAGTTGTGTTTTCTTTTCCTTTTGTTTTGTTTTTGTTTGGTAGATTGCAGCATAAAATAGAAAAGTAGTGGAACTTAGCGTGAATTTATATCTGATATCTGAGCCTCTGATAATCTGTTTATCTGCGTCCATCTTTCAGGATGGGAGGAAGGCTGTATCAGAACAGCCCGCCCCTCCTTTCAGGACTCTCTGCTCTTCTCCTCCCGGAGTCTGGCCAGCAAGCCTCCATTACCATCCTTTACAAAGGCCTCTAACAAGGCGACGAAAAGCACTAATTTTTAATTTAATATTTGGGCTGCTGATGAGCGGAGGCGGGGAGGGGCAGGCAGGGGCGGCACTGAGGGGGTGATTGGGGAGGGGGGGGGGTGGTATGGGGGAGAGAACGGACCTGCAAAAGCCTCCCACCGTGGCTCCAGATGGGGCTGGCTGGCAGAGAGGTTGTTAAGAGGGACGATTGAGTGCCTCGCGCTCGGAATTAAGTTTGAACCCTGGGGTATCTGGGCTCTGTGGCGAGGGCTCTAAATCACACGGGCCGGGCCCTGCACCCCTGTCAAGTGCTCCCCATCACCATGACATTTAAACCATTTGGTAATTAGAAGGGTGTGTGATGAGGTTTTTTGACCCCCCCCTCCCTCCCAAGACCACCCATTTTTCCCTTAAAGAAATAAATAAATAATATATCACACACACACACCCCACCCGGATCATTCAAAGGAATGGTCGATATGTATCCAATAAGTGGAGAGTGGTGGCGTGCCAGCGGGTCCGGGAAACATGGATCCGTTAGAACACTGAAGCAAACGGCCGGCCCGCCGGCGATGGGACGGGGGTGCCGCGTCGTAGGCCGGAAACACTGCAGTGTCCTGCAGCATCAGGGGCTGCAGGACATGGGCGCACTGGTCTCTGAAGCATTGTTCCTGTGCTTACAGGACCATAATATGCTCTGCAATGGATGCATGGTGGATTCTGTATTGTGGCCAAAGGACGGCAGAGGTTGGGAAATTGGCAGTGCTTGGGCTGATGTTTCCCCGTGTTCCTGTGTTTGTCAGAATTAAAGTTTTGAGTGTACGTGTGAATAGTTTTCTCTAGTTTCAGTTTTATGAGTTGAGCCCCTTAGGTGCGTGCGTGTGTGTGTGTGTGTGTGTGTGTGTGTGTGTGTGTGTGTGTGTGTGTGTATGTGTGTGTCTTGGGGGGGGGGGGTATTTACATATTACATTGTGGAGACCAGTATGGTAAAAAACATTGTGGGCACCATTTTTTCTGTGGCCCATTTTTTTGGATTAGGGTTATGGACAGTCCCCACAAAGATATGAATGTGTGTGTATGTGTGTGTGTGTCTCACCATGTTGACGTTTTTGACAGGTTAGTGCTGAAGGTTTGTGGCTGAAGGTATTGATGCCTAAAAATAGAGGCACAGGGATGGATTTCCTCCTGAGGATGACACCCCATTTGTTTTCATTTTGCAGATGGTCCTTAGCACCCAGATTACACGGCTGCTCACCCCTCTGGCCAGCAGGCTTATCCGCTATGCCCCCCCCCCCCCAATGTCCCTCTTATTATCCATTAATGGATCAGAGGGAAAACAATGACCCAGTAAAGAGCAGACAGAGAGCTCACCTGTGATTTATTTATTTATTCTCTCGCTTACCTTTGCAGGTGTCAAGTCAAAAATTCTGTTTCAGGCTGGTTTCTATCCAGAAGGTTCCGACCTTTATGCCCAGAACAAGCAGAATTAAAGTCTGGCCATGCAACTCCTTAATCAGTTCTGCCTAGTGTTATGTGTTGTGCATTTTTGCCTTCGTTTGGAGATTTCAGCTATACATATACGCATGTTGTATGTACCAAAAATGGTTGTTAACTGGTTACACTCTTGTACATGCAAGGGATGCAATGTTTTTGACTTTTTCTGTGATGTGAAAACAGTTCTTAATGTCATTGGCATTGCTGGAGTAGATACTGTAGTCGTCCTTTAAAAGTAAGATGACTTTAAGCATGCGGCTCTCGATTTAATTAAAAGCGAAGGACTAAGGAAGTCGTAGGAGAAGTGGTGGGTCGTAAATGGCAGGAAAACGGCTTTTTCTGTGGACGTTCAGGGAGGTCGCACATGCCATTTAGCCAATAACAGGAATTCTACTCCAGCTCACGTCAGGATGTATTATTCATACAATTTTTTTTATTATTAATTCTTTGTGCTTGTTTTGTCCAGACTGATGCGCTGCTCTGATAAATTGCCTGGTTAAATTTTGATGAAGGAAGACGGCCAGTAATGGTGACGGTGTGCAGGTACACAGGACAGTCTGTCTGGAGGAGGGTGTCCTAGACCCTGGTAAAGCTGGCAGCCAAGCCTCCAGCTGACTCTACTGGGTATCAGAGGAACAAGCCCAGGGGCGTTGCAGGGACATGCATACCATGACAAATTCAGGGGGCCCAGCACTTTGTAGCGACCCCAGTTCCCCCCCCCCCCCCCAGCTCGACAAAATCAACTGAGCGCAACTCAGAACTCAAAGTGCCAACCTATTCAGGGGGGCCCAAGGTGACATTTTCTCAGGGGGTCTGGGATGTCTAGCTACCCCCCCTGCACAAGCCCACCAAGTCTTGGGTGGGAGGAGTAGGTGGTTTACCAGGTCTCTGCATACTTAATATAAAAGGTGTAACTGTTGTAATGATCCCAGGGTGCAGAGTGTAATGATGGTGGATTCCCAGGTTTGGATTAGCTCTGATAAGGGCCCGGGGGGCGGGGGGGGACTCCTCCTCCTTATAATTTTTTTTACCCAACATTAATTTTGTCTGTATGGACCCATGCAGGCTGCGTAGCCATCTTAAGTGCCAGTCTGAGACATTTGGGGCTGGGGGAGATGGGGGTGGGGGATAGGTGCCTCTTGTGACGCACTCGTCTCCTGTGCTGCTCAGCAACTCTTTGTTGTCAGCAGAGATTCATTTTGCGGTAGAGCCTGCACATGCTGTCTCCTTGGGGGGGCACCCCCCCCCCCCCACCAACTCCCCCCCCCCCTGCCCGCACCAATTATTGACCGTTAAACTGTCAATTAACATGTTCCCTGTCCTCCCTGAGACAAGTCCCCTTTACATTTTATAATGGAAACGCCAGCCACAATTTATGTGACGTGGTCACTTTGCAGTGTTTTTATTGTACGTTGTAAACCTTTAGCGGCTAATGCTTTAAGAATATCCTCCTTAATAAATTCATCACAAACAGCCTAAGTGGCCCTCGCTCCTTCTCTCTTCTCTGCCGTATCTGTATCTTCTGCTGAAGAAGAAATAACTGAATTACCATAGTCCATAAAATTTGCCCCTCGCTTGAAACCTCACCCCCCCATCTCCCTCATCCTCTGCCCATACCTTCTGGTCCCCCCCCCCCCCCCACTCGACCACCCAATGTTAGTTAAGGTGAGCAGTTTAAGGGTTATTTTATCTTAAATTTATCAGGGTCAGACTGCTCCCTGGTCATTGTGAGGCTGCTATAACCCTCCGTGTCGCCTGCATTGTGCCAGGTGATAAAGTGTCGGGGGGGGGGGGGGGGGGGGGGGGGGGGCAGATGGGTGGCTGGCGCGAGTCGTGGCGGCCCTTCTGCCCGCTCCTAATGCGTGTGAAGATGACTGCGGCTCGCGGTCGCTCAAGTGTACAATACAGGAATGTCGTTTTGAAAAACACTCAGGGAAAAAAAAAATTATATATAAAAAAAAAAAAACGAAGAGCAGGAGAGAGCGAGCCCATTTCCATCATCGCACCCCGGGATAAAAGGCATCATTTCAGGATTTTTCATTGCCCATTTAACCATCCTTGTTCCCTAGGCCTAATATGGCCTGTAAATTATCATTTGGGAATCGACGCGGGATGGCGCTCAGGGTGGCTGCGCCATGGGGCCGACCCGTGGTCTTCCAGTCCTGCCGGTGCTACTCACACCCTGGCCAGCCGCCCCTGCCCCCCTCCTCCCCCACGGGAATCTCCCCTATTAGATTTGTAAATCAAAAACCAATATATAACATGCAAGAATTAATCTGTTTTATATTCCTTGGTTACATTTTTCGAGGAGCACATTCAGAAGATTTAGAACATATTTGCGCCCGCTGCTTTCAGCCATTATATGCTTCAGTTCATACATCTATTTGTGAGGCTGTAAAACAGGCATTGACTACCCATGTAAATTGTGTTCCCCACAATAAATTATATGCATACTTGCAAAAATAAAGAACTGCTGTCGGGTCCTCTGTGTATTCAGAATACTAATAACAAGGTGGCTTGAGTCAGATACTATATTTTCTTTTTCGTTGACTAGAATTTGGGGGGTCAGTGTTAGGAGGGGGTGCGGGGGGTTTGGTCAGTCTCAGGCCGCTGAAGATGTCATCGTCTTGCAGTAGCGCTTGACTTGGGGCTTGTATCGCGCCACGTCACACCGGTGCTGTGCTCAGTCAGGCCAGCCGCAGCGCATGACACATATTGCCACGTTTTACACACCCAGCGCGCGATATAGATGCGTAAGGCCGGGCATTAATCATACCTTGTGTCGTGATTAAAGTGAGCTATCGGGCCCGGCGTTGAAGTAATGTCGAGGGTTTGCTTTATATATGTGTGCATTTACATGGGGACTTTTTTCATAAATGAAGCAATAGAGAAATGTATTTATTACAGATGCAGGGAGCAGTGGATTAAAAGGGCAGAGAAACAAAAAGACACAGATAGATGGTAACGGAATAGCAATTAGGAGCGTGTGGCGGGGGCCCAGTGCCAGCCTCAGTGTGGAAAGCACAGCCTGCGTCTTCTCTTTATTATTACTGTTATTTACATGTTTAGCCAGCACTTTTAGCCGAAGGGACTTGCAATTTTGCCCATTTATACAGCTGGATATTTTGCAGGCAATTTAAGTGAAGCGTTTTACTCGAGGGCCCTCAGCAGGGCCCCCCTGGCACTGGATCGGTCGGCTTTCCCCGTCCGCTTTACTGCCAGCTGTCGCCGAGGTACCAGAGTTTTTAACTTCCCCCCGGTCTGCCCTGTAGTCTGAAAGGGACAGGCATGGGATATTTCGCAATGGGTAGTGTCGCTGAGCCAGAGCATGGGGGCAACACACCCCCCTCACCCCCGCCCCCCCCCCCCCCCCCAACACAGCCTCTGCCGCTGCCCTCGCCACCGCAGAGCGTAAACCAATAAAATTGCAAATTTCCGAGTATTCCACAATATCCTAAATAAACAGGAGCCGAGCACACGTCCCCCCTCTGCCTGCATCAAATATTAATCTGGGCATGGCTGGGCCCGCGTGCCGCCGCGACCGAGCCCTCTCTGGGTAAACAGTCGGGAGATTGGTATTCACTGCCTCTCATCGGCACGCTGGCTGGAGAGCATGACAAATTCTCCTCCTAATTACAGCCCACGCGGCGTGCTCTTCTGTGCTGAAAACCCACCCTGCACCCGCTCTCCACAAATTTGGGATTAGGACTTCATGCCCCCCGCCCCCCCCCCCCCCATGCCATGTTTGAAAAGTGGGGGCATGCAATGTGGGCCAGGCGATGAATCGTCCCCCCTAATCCTCGCGCCCCATGGATGTCGGATCGCGATGGATAAGTTGGAGGACAGAGCTCCCTCTGTGAAGCGGCGTGACACGTTTGCAGACTCCTGCACGTATAACCCAACAGGTACAAGAAGCTCCCATTACTACCCTGGTTGTGGCCAGATCTATAAGCAGGATGGATTATTTCTGGTGTTTTGTGACAGGGCTCTTTGAATGACCAGTGTGACGGATGGTCAAGGATGAAATAAAGCCTGTGTAAGGCCACAATAGCATCTGGACCACAGTGTGGTGGATGCAGGTTGGCCCTTCGTACCCGAGAGAGGTGGCACGGAATGTGCTGTGCTGAGCGTCTTAGGTTGTTACACACAAGCTGGCCGTCGGCGACAATCAGATCCTACAGGGTAGGACTGTGATAAGGTTCTCATAATGCCACTGCATTAAATAAAATTAAGCAAAAATGAACAGAATAATCTGTTAAATAGTGATTGATTTATCATGGATTTCTAAGCTTCTTTAAAAACAGTCATTCTGAAAAGCAACTCTAAACAGAGCCATGCTATGCTGTCCTGTGCCACAAGAGGCAGCAGAGTACGGAGCATGCTAATTCAGTTATTTGAGGATATCCCTTTCAAGCATGGACCGTGGAGTGTTACCCCAATCAAAAAAGCGGATCTACGGAAGCATTTAAAAATTATAGCATAGTTGCTGACTTTCAGGTTTAATATAGTTGGCTTTTCCTCAGCATTTACACATATGCCTATGTCTGTGTATTTGTGTATATATAATTACGTCATGGTGCGTTTAAACTTTACCCCTATTTTTGCTTTGCCTTTGGGCTTTCGAGACATTATAATAGTTGTAGTCATATTGGTTTCTGTGCTCAAAATTGGCTGTCATCTTACGCATTATTATTATTATTAGTAGTAGTAGTAATAGTAGTAGGATTGTTAGTATTACTATCATCATCATCTCTTGTCAACTTTATATAAAGTATCATCATTTTCCTGCTATAGCATTACTGTATAGTGATACCCATTAATGAGTGCAGGTCTAATGTGACTGACCCCCTCATTCACTTACAAATTTCATCTCGGAGTGCTGCCCTCTCCTTCCTTTGATGGCGCTCAGAGGCTCGCGTGTGGACTAAGTGCATCCGAGTGCACCTGTCACTTCTGTTCATCTGGCCTGGGATGTGAGATGGTATGGTACCGTGTATCTCTGCATTAATCTTTGGCATTAATACCAAACAGACTTCATTAGTCTCCATCATTAGCGTGAGCGCTGGGAGGGGAGTCATTACTGGATGTGTGACACTGGGAAAAGTGCCACCCGTGTGAAAGCGGGTGAATGGGGACATCAAGGAAAAGAGGCTGTACCACGGATACGTGTGTGTTATTTATGGGATGTGGGAAAAGGACTTTGCAGAAGTCCACTGTGGTCTCTTACCAGCTGAAAATCGTTGTGAAAGAAGGCGACTGCTATCATCTCCGTGCAGTAGGATTTTGGGAGCAGTTCATGGTTAGGAATTAACCAATGGTACTGAGAGTGTGCGACTGTGCTGGTTGCTTTTGCTTTGGGATCTCTGCATACTCACCTCACCCCTTCCTGTTTCTGTGTGCATCTCGGCATCCACTCCAAGGTATTGGTTTGCAAGTCCCTCCGCCCTCCCAAACCTTCACCGGTGCGTCTGACGCCACATCAGCCCGCTTCCTCCTAATTTCGCTCCCCAGCGATCAAAGGCTCCCCCCGTCCTCTGATGGGCCCTGTCAGGCACGTCCCTGCCTCCCCCGGGACCGTGCGATTGTCTTACAGGCATGCCGCAGACACCCCGCAGGGCCCTACTGACAGCCCCCACCCTGCCCCTGGCCCATCGCTGATTTACTGGGATTGGCTGCTTCTGTCACAGTGTGTGCCTGCGACCTCCGTTTGACCCGCGCAGGATATATATCGTCCCAGGTTATCTACATAATGCAGGGGGAGAGGTGGAGAAAGCCATTAGGGGGAGCGGGCGGGTTAGCCGTTTTAAATAGACAAAGGCGTTTGTCTGTTCAATGACTGGAAAGGACCTTCTTTCCTGCAGCCTGCAATGGCCCATGCTTCAGCGCTGGCTCCGCGCACTTTCTGCCCTCAGTGGCTGACTTGGGATCAGCCCACCCCCACCCCCAAATTCTGACCATAACCATTACGAGTTAAGCTCATTGGGCTGATCTATTGCACACTTTGACGGTATAATGTACCTAGGTCTTCCAGGAGACGGACCTGTCTGGACAGGGTCTACGTGAGTGGTCCGGAGCTCCCATAGATTTACGTGATGCATCTGTATGGTTTTGGGTGGATTGAGTCCAAATAACAGCCAAGTATGGCCCATTGATCATCACTGAGTATGCATGATGCATGGCTCTCCGCTAATGCTTTTTTCATAATCATAACAGCCAGTCCCAGGAATGTGCACAAATAAAAAGTAAGTGAAATTATAACGAGATGAATGCATACGGCTTTCTGTTTTTAAGAAGTGGGCCGTTAGGAGACATTTCCCACTTTTACGATACTGAATGATCAATTACCCATATGGCAGAAGCAGGAAGCCTCGGCGATGGAACGCATTGGTCTTTATGACCGTACACATTCTGCATGTGGTTCTCAACAGCCGCTGCCTCTGCCGGCATTCAACGTCAGACGTTTTCCTCGGGCTCACGTTTCCATAACTAGCACCTGTGCCATGGCCATCTAAAGCTGCTGTGATGTTGAAATCTAGTCAAGGCACCTCTCACAGAAAAATGTGTGCCCCCCCCCCCCCCCCCCGCAAATGCTGATGCTTATTAAGTAAACTGAAATTAATATAATACTGAAGCAATAGTGTATTTAGCCAATATTCTCGTCTTCAACTCACATCGGTAAGTAATAAGCATGTCACTGTCAAATAAAGTAAATAAGTAGTCATGCTTCCCATTAAGCTAGATGGAGTTAGAATAGAGCTGAGGTGCTTTGGAGAAGCCTTGGGAATGAGTGGATGAGGGGGGGTGGGGTGTTCTGGGATGGTCACAAAAATGATAACGGGTGAGCATCCGTGGGTGGGCGTCATTATAGTCCAACACCAGCCAGTGGGCCTTATTATAGTCAACGCCAGCCAATGGCCTCATTATAGTCATCCACCAGCCAATGGGCCTCATCATAGTCAACACCAGCCAGTGGGCCTTATTATAGTCAACTCCAGCCAATGGGCCTCATTATAGTCAACACTAGCCAATGGGCCTCATCATTGTGAACACCAGCCAATAGGCCTCAGCATAGTCAACGCCTGCCAATAGGCCTCGGCATGGTCAACGCCAGCCAATGGGCCTCATATTGGTCAATGCCAGCCAATGGGCTTGATTATGGTCAACGCCAGCCAATGGGTCTCATCATAGTCAACGCCAGCCAATGGGCCTCATCATGGTCAACGCCAGCCAATGGGTCTCATCATAGTCAACGCCAGCCAATGGGCCTCATCATGGTCAACGCCAGCCAATGGGCCTCATCATGGTCAATGCCAGCCAATGGGCCTCATCATGGTCAACGCCAGCCAATGGGCCTCAGCATAGTCAACGCCAGCCAATGGGCCTCATATTGGTCAACACCAGCCAATGGGCCTCAGCATAGTCAACGCCAGCCAATAGGCCTCATCATAGTCAACGCCAGCCAATAGGCCTCATCATGGTCAACGCCAGCCAATGGGCCTCAGCATAGTCAACGCCAGCCAATGGGCCTCATCATGGTCAACGCCAGCCAATGGGCCTCATGGTCAACGCCAGCCAATGGGCCTCATCATGGTCAACGCCAGCCAATGGGCCTCAGCATAGTCAACGCCAGCCAATGGGCCTCAGCATAGTCAATGCCAGCCAATGGGCCTCAGCATAGTCAACGCCAGCCAATAGGCCTCATCATGGTCAACGCCAGCCAGTCAGCCTCATGGCATCCTTCTGGAGTCAGGCTTTGTGGCCTGTCACTGCAATGTCGCCGTAATAATGCCTCAGTGATGTCACATTGTTTTGTGCCTCTGTTAAAAAGCCACAGAGGCGAAGGCAAAGCTAATGAGAGAAATGCTGTTCCTTTTCTCTGAACCTTATTAAGTGTTACTGTTTATCTGGTGCTGTTTAAGGCACTGCTTTAAAGTGTGAGGTGTGTCTCAAGCTAATCCCCTCTTACCGCTCGGTAGTCACAATGCTTGTGCGTGTGTGTGTCTGTGTGTGTGTGTGTCTGTGTGTGTATGGTTGTGTTTGTGTGTGCGCTTGTGTGTCATTTTTGTGAAAATGGTGCACTTAGAAAAGCAGGTTGTGGAAATGGCATCTGATGTGACCTCCATTTTAGAGAATGGAGCTGTGATAATCGAAACCCTGGGGGCTGGTGAGTGCAGGCTGCCCCCTGGCCCATGCGGGGACCCCTGGCCAGGCATTAGAGGGGATGAATGACAACAACGGCAGCATGCGTGTGTGCTTAATACACAATCTCTAAGCCGCCTCCTCTCAACAGGGACACTTCCTTCTCTCTCTCTCGCTCCTCTCACTCTCGCTCTCTCTCTCTCTCTCTCTAAAAATCACTGCCTGTAACATATATGTGCATATGTGGAAATGCTTCATTTGTGTATCTGTCAAAGTGCATTTCTTGGTTAGTAATGCCGTGTTTATTTCTGTCATTTTGTGCATGGATGTGGTTCCTTCTTCTCTCTGATACAATAGTCATTCATCATCACGTCAGCTTCTCCAGGGTCTCCGCATCGAAGGGTCACCGACCTTCTGTTTTATTTGTTGACTTTTTATTCTCCGAGTTTTGCGCAGTCAGGGAGCCCAACCAGGCGCCCGCATCTTGGCATCAGGAGCAGATTAACCGCGGTAATTAGGTAGGTTTTTATTTTGCGGGCGAAAGCCCTTGTCACGCCGGGGCCTTTCAGCGTGGATGAATAGGTGGCGTAGCCTCGCAGGCCACTGTCTTTCATAGCCGGGCACACGCGACGAGTCCCTCAGCCGGGCCAGCTGCCTCTTCACACAGCCTCCCAATTAGCCACATTCACCCAGAGTGCCCTGCTGAAAGGGAGGGGGCGGAGCTCTGACCCGCAGGCCGCCCCACCGTACCCGCTAACGCGCTGCCGTCGCTGCCGCCAACCTGCGCCGTCCCACCGATTAATCAAGAGGGACAAAATGCGGGGCGGAGGGAGTCAGGGCGCCTTCAGGGTGCAGGTTTCAAGATCAGTTCCGCACAAATTCAATTTTAACGTGCAGAGTTCGCTGTGCGTGATCTAATCTGGATCGGCGAGTCTAAGGCGTGATGTGAGGGAGGGGCCTGGCTACCTGGGTCCCCCGAAGCAGTGGGTGGCTGACATCATCGGTGGGTACGTGTTGGTGACGAGGTGTGAGCTGTAATGTAAGTGTGTTACTTATGTCCCTGTGCCCCCCCTAATGAACACGAACAGGAGCAGTACGACTATATTTGAGACGACGTTGAGATGCGTCATTTGTTGCTGCAACACACCACCTGTTGATGTAAACGGTGTGTCCCCACAACACAACATTAGTCCCACACTCCTCCACATCTCTGCTAGTGCCATCTGGCTTGATGTGACCCCCCCCCCCCCCCCACATCTTTTTTTTTTGTGCAGCCGTAGATGCAGCGATGGAGAGGGTCAGATGCCAACCCCCCCCCCCCCCCCCCCCCCCAATTCCCTTCGCCCCAGGTCGCTGTGCTTTAATGAACAGCTGTAGGCTCGTCATTAAGAACCAGAGCAGCCTTACCACCATGGGCAGACAGGGGCTGGTAATGGATGCTGTGACCAGTAATTAGGGTACAGTCCTGTGGTAAAATGTCGGGACTTCGTGAAGCCGATTCGCGAAATAATTAGTCTCCAGCAGTTTATTGATGACACTCTGGCAGTTTCCGATGTGTTCCTTCAGCCCCTTAGCCCACATTACCAACGCTCTGGGTCTCCCCAAACAGTCATCCTGTCTAATTAATTGAAATTAGGGCAGATCAAATGCATTTCAAGTTTCTCATATTAAAAATGACCTGAGGGAATGAATTTCCAATTTAGAACTTGGGATTTCTGTCTTGTTAAATGGTGTTAAACGATGATCTTAATATGCACACAGTGATAATGCAATGAAATAATGACTGAAAATCAGTAGTGGATCTCGGAGTATTATTCTTGTTGCTGTGTCTCGGTGCTGTGCGAGTTCGTTTCCCCCAGACGACGAGGGAGCCCAACCGGTTAACCCGGAACCTCCTCCTCGCTCCTCTGTAAGTCCCCTTTAAAAGAAGGAGGAGCCGCGTGTGATGTTGTTTGCCCTCGTGACGAGCCTGTCCTTCGTTTAATATTCTGGCTCTTCATTAAGACAGCTCCTGTGGTGTCTCTGATCATCTCATTTGAAATGCAGAGCTTTGGCCGGTGAGCAGTACCTGCATCCCGTACTCACTCCGCCGCAGTGTGTCTGTCACTCCATTCGCCCCGCGGCAGCCAATCGGCTTGGCGTTCCCCGCTGTGAGGGCGTGGCCCTCCCCGCGTTAATTATTTAAGGGTTAGCCGGTGCGCCCACTTAGCGTGTGTGACTCCTCTGTGTTTAATGTGTGAGGTGAGTGCACACAGGAATGCCTACGTGTGTCTCTGCAAGTGTGTGTGTGTGTGTGTGTGTGTGTGTGTGACAGAGAGTTAATAGGCATGGGTGGAGGGGGGCTGAATTATACATAGTAGCACCATCTTAGACCGGAGGCTCAATCCCAGACCGTAGTGATAAACCACTGGTTATGAGCTGTCAGAGCTGCCCGGGCTCTCTCTCCCTCAAGCTGCCAGATGATTGCGTTGCACACCTCTTTGGCATCGTACGAGGAGACCCTTACATTTTCCCCCCCTTTTGGTGCAAGGACCTGTCTCATTCAGCCATTCGTTCAAAGAAAATTAATTAAACAAACTGAACGTAGTAGGTTTGGGGGCCAGGGCAAGGAGCAGCATAAAGGCCCTGAACGCTTGGCGCGCCACCAAGTTGTTGTGTTGTAGTAGCTGAGTTTGGTGCTTAATTTGCATTGCTCCATTAAAATAGCCAGTTATATAAATGGCTTGCCTCGGATATATGCGTCAGCTTTCGGCTGCCATTCCGCTGTTTGTTTGCCACCAAGATTCTGTTTATGTTCGGTTTCATTTCACTGGTTTGCTCCCTCTTTACTGACCGGGTCTGTGAGGGCAGCGGTCCTGACACACCCTGCTCCACTTTCTCTATCAATCCCTCTTCGTCTGGCTCGGTGTCCGTATAAGCACGGCCGAGAGCGGGTCTTTCTACCCCGAGTAGCTTTTTGTCTTTCTGTTTGCCTCCCGGTGTCCCTTTAGGTCATCGGTGGCTTTGCGGAACTGCTTGACAGATGGGCGTGGAATGGAGCGCAGGGACGCATTCAAGGAGTCAGTGCCGCTCTCCTGTGTGTCCCTATTAAGGGGACTTATTGGCGTTTTGCTCGCGTGTCAACACCGCCGCACGGCCCCCCTTAGGTGTCCGGCTGGACGAGGCCTGGCAGATTGATTAACAAAGAGGGCAGCTTCACGCTTGTCACCACGCAGCCGGCACAGGGGACACCGGCCCCAAGCCTCAGGGGCCCCCGGGGAGCACCAGCATTTGAGGGGTGTCGTGGACCCCGAGCCCTCCCCCTGGCCCCAACAGCGGCCCCCCACCCCAGGAGTGGGATTAACCCCACAGCGCCACAATAGACACACATGTCTCCGTGGCAGTGGCCGGCCCATTCAGAGCGGCGTTACTTACACCCTAATAAGGATTAGGCTTAATGAACTGGAAGGAGTTAACAATAATGAAGAAGTCCTTAAGCAGGCACTAATTCCATTTTGTGTCGTGTCGCCTTTCTTTTCCTTTTTTCTTTTGCTTCTATTTGAACACAAGGTGTAATCCTCTTGAATATCAAAGGTGGTTAGAGAGTATGAATTTAGACTTCCCACTCCTGGTCCTGGGCAGATTAACTCCCCAAATGAATGTTTCTGAAGATGACGACTCCTGCACCCACCATCTGCTCTTCCTTTCTGCTGCCACCCCGCCTCTACACTTCCTTTTTCTCAGTCCCACTCTCCTCTTTTATAATCCTTTTTCGTATCTTTAAACCTAGATTTATTTCCCAGGAATAAATCTGCGCTTTATACGAATCGGCACTTTGCCTTGCTGCTGCCACTTTGTTTACGCTTCATATTTTATTTGGGATTCTGTGGAAGTAATAAGTGTTCCTGCGATTAAACTCCTTTGTTTAGGCTACAAAACACTTGGGTTTATTACTCTCTGGGCATACTGACCTATGTTTAGTGTGTCCAGCTAATGTTTTTTCCTGGGTTTCTTTCTGATGGTGAATCATCTTAAGTATGCCTTTTTATTCTACCTTCAGCTGCCGCACAACTAAATGACAAGCTGCATAAAATACTTTAAAATTTATATTTAAATGCAGTCGGAGATTGTGTGGCTTACTGTTAAACTGTGGCTTACTATTATGTCAAGCTTAATTTTTCCTAGGAATTATATATTTTTTATAAAAATAGACGACTAGTAATATGACTGTGGATAAAATGAAAAAAAAAATCTTCTGTGACTAGGAACAAGTACACTATGATTTAATATTGTTACTGTAATAGATACATTATCGCCAAGCTTAGATATCTTTAGTGCTACACAGCAACCATTTCTCCTGGAGGTTCTTATGGGCAGTTCCAGGTGTCACCAAACCAAAGTATGCTGTCTATAATTCGTATATGTCTGTCTAGACTCTGTATACGTCAGTTTATACACTGTATTCGCCTGAAGATTGCCCTGCAAAAATCACGAGTAGCGGGCTAGTTTTGACGGAGGAAGAACTCGATTGATCTGAGGTTGTTTGTTCCAGTCCCAGTAATCCCAGCAATCTCTGGGTTGTTACTGGCAATGAAGACATAGCTGTCGGACATGATTTGGGCCGTGGCAGCACTGGGAGAGCTTCCCTTTGCGGGACACTGGGTCTTACCTACAGACAGTTAACTTCATGTCAAATTTAAGTTCAAATCCTACAAGATGACTCTCTTTAGGCAAACTGTTTTGTTTTGGTTTTTATTTTGACAGGGAATTATACCTTTTAGTTTCAAATACGACATTAGTGCATAATTTGAATTGCATAGTTTAAATTATTATTTAACACAACAAATTATGATTCAGTATCAAACTGGGAGTGAAGCCTTTGGGTTAGCCAGCTAATTCTTTAAACCATGTTGCATTTAAATATGTTTAGTTTTAATACTCACTTCGGATGATGTAATTTTAATTGCTGAAAGCCATTTCCACTGACGAGTTTGTCATGCATTTTCAAAGAACAAAAATGCAACCTAAAATTTATTTTACTGTAAAAGTCAAAACACATGACAATATAGAGATCTCGCATTTATTCCGCGGTGTTTTTCCACTAGTGTTGCCTGTCTTTATGAGAACAAACATGTAGGTTAGTCATAAAGCTAATTAAGCTTGTCTTTGAGATGCTGCAGTAAGCTTTCACTTGTTTTAAAGGTTTAGTGTTCCTCATAAAAAATGTTTTCTTTTTGGATGGTGATTTTTGTTTTTTGTGTGGTGTAAAACAAAGTGGTTTTTGTTCATTGGGTCACACCGTGATTGTGTTGAAACTTTTTTTCAAATGTTTTTTTTTTTTTAAAGATTTGCGTAGTTCTCTAGACACAGATTGACTTGTGAGTTGTTTTTGCTGTGCGCCTGGGCGTTTTTATTGATGAAGAAATCAGCCGATGGGTTGAGGGCTAACTTAGTGGAGGTGCCCCAGTGTGTGTGACTCACCCTTGACTGCAGGGGGGCAGCCAGCTAGATCGTTACCTCTGCTTCCCTCTCCTCTGACCCCCGCTCCTTCACTGGGAAAGTGACATCTGCCTGCAAACAGACTTCAAAGTGTCACCCGGCAGGCGATGATGGAGCAACGATTTGTGACGTGTTGGGAGTCATCACCCTGGCTTGGGCATCGTGTGCCCCCCCCCCACTTCAAATTGAGCAGGCCCACACCCCTGAGCCATTTTATACGGGGTCCTTTTATGGCTGGTGACCCTGCATAAGTGTCTGCTATTCAGAAGCCGTTATGCGTAAACTGGTGTTGACTGTCGGTAAACAAGGCCGCCCTGAGTTCAGTGGCTGTCCTAACCCTTTGCCGGGGTAATGAAGCTCATTCTCCATCCTTTTTCTGATACCTAATGTGTTTATGTACCACATTATGTAGATGACACAAGAAGGGTATGTTTTGTTCATCACTCACGCTTTGGGTGTTAAGGTAGAATTATGGTATGATGAGTCAGGAGCTCCAAAACTAGTATATAAATGGTATGGCAAATGTTAAGTTTTGGGCTGTACACTTCTGCTTGGTAGAACTTGGTTGGTTTTATCATAAGAGACCGCAGTTCCCTTACAGCAAGTCAAAATCTTTTACGCTTGGAAATGAGAAGCACTCATCGAAGGTCGATTGAACACGTTTGTTCTCGCGATTGATTTATCAAAAGCTATTCTTTCCGGCTCTGATCATCTGATCAGAATGGACATGCAGGGAGAGCCGCCCAAATGGAGAGATGCTCAGTGTAATTTGCTGCAGCCTTGATTGTTGGGAAAACGTAGTGGGCATGACTGGCTACAGTGCGGGGGGGGGGGGGGGGGGGGGGACAGGAAGAGGCTCTTTTCCAGGAGAGCGTTAGTCTCTGTGGAACCTGCGAGTATCCAAACTGAAGATGTCTCTTTGGATGTAAGCCCCTGACCGTGAACACCAGCCATGGTCTACAGATGAACTCACAGCTCTACTCAACAGATTCCAGTGTTGAAATAGCAAAACCACTACTGATGCTACCAGTATGAGGGTCATGCAGTCAGGAGTGTAAGCTGAGTAGCAGGAGTGCGGCGGAGCAGCAGAAGCCACTAGACAACATCTCAATCCTATACAAAAGAGGAAGTGGTTGATTTGCTGTCAGCGTGGATATTGAATAGGCATGAGAAGCACTGATTAATTAGGGCTGCTGAGCTGTTCCTTGTGCGCTGCTCTTTCGTCCGGTTCTCACTTCAGATTAACCAATAATTACTTGTTCGGTCAGTGATTATCTTTGATTTCTACCAACACCCACGTTGATGTAGAAATTAATCATTTGGAGAGACCTGGTTTGTCCACTGGCCTGGGGCATCTGATACGGAGATAGAAGTGTTACTGAAACCCGGATGCTGTGTTTCTCATGTCCTGGTCGCGTAGGGGCTTGTCAGGGAGGTTGCCTATCAGATTCTAAATGACTGAGTAACGATTTGGCAAATGGGGGAAACTTTTGCAGCTCCTATCGTTCTTTATTCCAAAGGCTTCCATCACGTCTGAGATCCCAAAGCCGTCGCCGTAATATCAACGGTGGCGTGAGGACGGCTCTGAATCAATCCCAGCTGTCAAAGTCTGGAACGCAGGTGCTCTGAAAAGGCGCTCGGGCCGTGCAGTGGGGGGGGGGGGGGCATTTACATTTATATGTATATGTAGATGCGCGCACCGTGTTCCCCGGCGACATGTAAAGACGCTGACATGTTAATCACAGGGCTGGGGGTGCCTCCTGTCCGGCTGTGTGACAGGTAGACATCAGGCAGACAGCGCCTCACGGCAGGAACACGCACCCCTCAGATAACGGCTCCCAGCCATCACTCCCCCTGACAACACTCACTATTATGCAAATGTGCGTCCACCAGTCACATCCGGGCTCCGCACCTCGGCCATCCTGAAATCCGTTTTCTGCTGCAGGTGTCCATCTTCTGTTTTTTGTTTGCTCCCCCCCCCACCTGACTGTAAAGCTGAGGATGCACGATTAGATAAGGTCATCCGTCGGAATCTGCACCAGGCCAGCAGCATTGTGGTGCACTGCATTCCCCCCCCCCCCCCCATCTCTGTCTTCTGGTCTGGCTTCCACTGAGCAATGCCTCCGGTCAGTTACTGGGAAACAACGGCTTGTGACAACATGAATCGGCTGAAACACATGTCTCACAAACGGCATGGAGAAAAATAGAGTCATGTGACCCAGTCTCAGTTGTGCACATATGTGTGTTCAGTATTTTCCTTTCCTGGCCTTGTGGTACTGAGTCATTGTTATGAAATTTTACACTGAACTCTGATAGTGGCTCTTTGAAAACAAGGCCCAGATTCGCATTCTCAGCCACCACCCCCCCAACACTCAACCCCCCCCCCCCCCCCCCAGGTCTGACCTTCTCAGCTCCTTTAGAGCTCCTGCTTGTTTGTTTGAGGAGGGCCAGGTGTCCCTCTCTCTGTTCCAGGCTATTTTTTCCCTGCCTGATTGGTGCTAAGGTCTGAGAAGGTCACAGTTCAGGTTGTGCAATCCAATCGGATAAAGGAGACAGAAAAGGTGGACAAGGAATCTCACCCCTGACCCCTGCTGTGGACCACCCGAGGACTTCACGTCGAAGTAAATCTCATTCGAGTAATATAGGTACCCTTTAACTTCTCAGCCAGATGTTGCCTTGGAAGAGAATTTGGATGACTTATGAATGATGTTGAATGTTGTGTGCATGTATTTGATTGGCCAGGTATGGTGTGACCAAGACCCGGGAGAAAGCATCAGCTAGCCTGTTAGTGGTGCAGAACCTCTGGGTGAAGGTGTATAAGGAAGTGAAAATGTAGGTACTATGTCTCAGTGCTGAACTTTACACAGAGACACACCACCAAGACAATGGTGATTAAATCCATCCTCGAACCAGGCAGTTTTTTTTTTTTTTCCTCATTTACATTATCAGATTTGCCCCTTCTTCATCCTCCCTGGTCAGACTGAAGACCATTTAAGGCGCACTTATTAAACATAATCTAGTGAAGTTATTAAAACAAACCAGCTTTCCGAGATCTCTGCCACAATTCAATTACCTGTCTTGCTGGAGGGGAGAACTGACAAGTCCTGTGCTTTTGCAAAGCCAGCGAGGAGCATCGTTACCGCGGCTTCAATTAACACAACGGGGACGGGGCAGTAATGAGCTTCGGGAGGATCTGACAAAATAAAGTCGAATCGGGTGACTGTTGCGAGCTCCCGGGGTGTGTTTTTGGCAGGACTTTCTCGTGTCGTTTCTCGTTCTCCGAGGTTGTGGCGAGGTGAGAGTGGCCTTTGGGCAATAGAGCCTCGTAATGGGTGTCGCCATGGCGCCTGCGTCCCGTCAGCTCCTCTTTCAGTGAAAGTTGTTGGTGTCTGTTGACTTTCTTGAGACATGTTACTGCCGAGAAGCGTGTGTGATTGTGTATCACATGTGTTACGTGCGTGAGGATGTTTGTAAAAAGGCACACCTTGCAGGACCTGGGGAATAACAAGTCGCACCCAGACACCTCCGCTGTGAACAAACAAGCCGTCTGAAAGGGATGGAAAATGATTTTTCCACTTCGGCATGCTTGTGCCCACTCAGGGTTTTTTCACGGGTCTTTGGGTTATCACTGATAATTGGATCTCCTCTTTGTCGTGATGTCTTGGCGTGTTTGTAGATAGTCCGTTTTTAATTTCTCCTTTGTCTTTAATCTGCAGTAGCTGGCCCCAGTGCAGTAATCCTTCAGATAGGTGGCAGACGGATTGTGTTTCTGAGGAGTTGCATCCGAACGATGGCGGCTGTTTATAAGCTTGTGTAAATATGAGCGGATATTCAATCGGGGGTGCGGACAGGGAGGAGGCTGTTGTTTCACCGCTCTCGTGCTTCGGGGCCTCTCGATGGAGTGTGAAGGAGTTTGTGGAACTTTTGAGAGGTCACGTGCAGGTCAGGGAAGGTGTCTGCCAAGGGTCAGGCCAGGTCCCGGTCTTAGGGTTTCAGTAAAAACAGGCAATGGTGAGGGCAGCCCTCTGGAGCCACCAGCTGAAGACCAATGGCTGTAGTAGCTGCCTTTACAGCCAAGATAAGAGCTTAATGAAATCCATCAAAACCAATGAATGCTTCGCCCTCATAAAAGGCAAGACCAGTCCCACAGCCAAGGCTCAGTGGCTCCTGGGAAAGGGTCAGCCTCCCTTGGGAAAGCCACTGTGGGAGTTATGGGGCGGTGGGGGGGGGGGACCTTCCAGGGTCCTGAGGATGGGAGGATCTGCCAAGTGAAATTAGGTAATCATAAATTTTAATCAGGACTCCCTTTGTCCATAGTGGGAAAAAGTCACAAACCACAACAGGTGGGTGAGAACAAGGTGCTGGGGCGTGCAGTGGGAAAACTCCGCCGTGGGACTTCCTGGGGAGTTTAGCAGACGAGGCATTGTGAGTCATACTCAGGTAGAGCCCCACTAGAGAGCTAGCGGTCTATCATTGTTTACTTTCCATTTGTTATCTATCACTTCACCTGCGTTTGTCTGCATCTAGAACAATGACAAGCATAGTTTTTTTGCCTGGTGGAGTTTTTATTACCTGTAATGGTTGGTGCCCTGTGCTGAGTTATTTCCTGCCTTGTGCCCAGAACTTGCTTAGGACAAGCGGGTATAGAAGATGGATGGATGGATGGATTTCTTGCAACCAAATGTCAAAGTTTAGTTTTAATAGTTGTTTGCATTCTGTACCAAATGCGTACATCACAAGTTTTCAAATAGGGCAGGGAAACTGCTATATATTATATATGTGGTGAGTTCATTTTGTTCATCAAAAATCTTTTTGTTAATTGCATGTAATGGGCCTAGTTTCTTATTCTGCCAAGGAACCTGGTTGTTCACCTCATTAGCAGAGGTTGTGATTTGTGTGTGTGTGGTACTTTACGGTGTTTATGTACCTTTTTCTTCTTTCTTTCAGCTAACAGCTTGAATGAGATTTTATTTCACTGTTACAGGTTTTCATTTCATTTCAAGCAGTATCCCCTTTCTATTGAGGTTAAAAGAGGATTATGGGCTGGAACAATATTAATATCTCTTCTGGGGAGCCAGTCCACATAAGGATACACATTCCATCTGCTGCAGTCACGATTCTCTTGAGTGCCAATTACATCGCGGGTCTTTTCCCTGATAGTCACCCAATAAGCCATAGACATCACATCACAAATTATACCACAGACCTACACAGCTGACTCTGATTGGCTGAAAGCTAGTTTGTGTTTGCTCACTTCTGTCACGAGATCCTGGCTGACCCCTTCGCATCAGACGTTTATCAGGCTGTCAGCGTGCAGGGATTGGGATGGTGGGCGCAGAGGGTTGGATTGTCCTGGCACTCGGGCAGACAGCCTCACTCTTCTGAAACTCGGACACTTCTCTGTGTTATGGAAACACACCTAATTCAATTAATGGAGAATTAGACGCCTACGGTGCTTCACATGCTCCTCAAATGCCAGGAAATCAGACCCTTAATCGTGTCCAGTTTGCACGTCTTTTTGAGCCTGTGTCATCTCTTATGATAAGTCATAGCGATCAGAACACAGGCCCGGAGTCCATCTTGATCCTCTGTGCTGTTTGTGCCAAGGATAAAGGCAATCTGGCCAAAATGCATGTGATTGGTCCGTGCCGCAGGCCAATCCCCTGTTGTAGTCTGAGGACAGGAACATTGCTGTGATCCTGCAGTTTCATGACCTTAACTGAAACGCCAGCACTGAACAATCGGCATGCCTTTACAGAACGTTTTTCCATTAAAAACATGTTTTAATCACAGCCCCCGAAGTAAGAATTAGATATGATGTTTAAAAAAACAATTAGCTTTTTGTTTATGCAAATAAGCACACAATGATACCAGCGTCTAACGCATAAGATGAGGTTGCCAGTGGAACTGATCGAGTAATTTTCTGCCTGTTAAAGCGTAACTTATCAGAATCAAAGGAGGAACTTTGCAGGTGCTCAGAGAAGCAGAGAGATGACTCTGAGGAAAGCCTCCGTTGGCCTGCCGAAGCCAGTCCCATAGGACTCTGAACACATTTCATCTCTTTATGCTGCAGTTCAGACCCTGAAATGCTGATAATCCCGCTGTTATTAGGAACTTCTCAAGGGTCACAGGGATACACAGTCGATGGAATCAGTGTAAGCATTCATATATATTTCCTTAGCTGTGTTAGTGCAGTCATAATTAGGCAGATTACAATAATTATCATTCTGTTTGCTTCAGTGATGTGATGTGTGCAGCTTAGTTGAATGTCTTAACTACCACTAGGTCTTAACTACCACTTAGTACTGGTAGATGCTTAGAAGACAGTTGTTGTGTTTTTGAACGTTTTACCCTTATTCTGTTTGCTTGGTACCAGATATTGAACATTTAGGCTAAACATAGACCCCCTGGCCCAAGGCCTCTCACGTGTCCTCATAGCTGTAATTGTAAATCCCACAGTCATCCAGCACAGGACTGTTAGGAGGCTTTGCCGTAGCCCAGGGAGTCTCCAGCAGGCACTGCCAATTTGATCTGCCCTGTTTGTCTGCTGGGATTGCATTGCTGTTTGTTTTAATTAGCAATCTGTTTGCCAAAGGCTTTTTCCGGAGACGGGAGTCCTTGTGCGGTCTTCTGTCATGCAGGGAGGACAGAAGAGAACTCTGTCTCTGGGGCTTTGAGGATCATCATGAGGACACAAGCCCCTCAACTGCTATTTGTGCATTGTAGACATGGGGCAGCTGCCTGAAATTATACCCGGGATCACTCTAGGCTGATTCGAAAGAAGACGTGGAGAAGGTTCGCAGTCACTTTCAATGCAGAGTTTTCCCAATGTCTTCCATCCCCTCCTCCTCCACTTTTATCTCCAGCTTTTTTTATCTTCCTCTGTGGTGATTGTCTGGCACACGGTAGACCCTCAGCTATTCCTTCAGACGTAGAAAGAGCCTTGGATGGAATTGTACCCCTACCCGCCCTTGCCTCTTTCTCTGCCTTGAGCCCTGCACTCATCCTGCGTCCCTTTTGTTAACTTCAGAAAGTTTGTTTACCTATCAGTCGCGTGCCTGATATCTCTTTCTCAAACAACTGTGAAGGGAAGCGAAGATGTGATCCACCTTGGCCTCTCTCTGAATCGTCCGCTTGAAGCACCGTTAGATGTAATATCTAATTCAATCACTTTTTTTCCCCCCAGAAAGCTTTTAGCCACATTTTAGCACACAAAAGATGTTGCTTTTTCCTTTGTAGCTTGAGCTTCTATTTAAGAAGGTAAGAAAAAAAAAATCAATAAACTGTTCTGGTTCTCAATCTTCCTGGGCCTGGAGTGAAGGAGTTTTTGGGGGGATGTTTTTGTCATTCATAAGCTTTGCTGACAAATCCTTGACATCATTTGCGGATTGTATCGATAACTTCTTCCTTTGCTGCAGAGGACAAATAGAAATCATTTATCTGTCTGCGCCGGGGGAGAAACCACCAGAGACAAAGGTCCTCCTGCCAACCGCCCATGACATTGGCAGCTGAAGGTATTAGCACAGCAGTTCAAGTTCAAAGGTCACAAGGGACAAGCTGGTTGTCACTGCTGTCTCACAGCCGCTCGAAAGGAAGGAAACAGCTGCCTATTTCCTGAGGCTGGGTACTGAGCCAGGATGGCGTGGACACTAGGGCCAGAGCACATCTTGGTGTTTGCTTACTTTTTCCATACACATCTTCCTGTAAGCACATTCCCTACTTTTATGAAGAGAAAAGTAAACTTACAGCATGTGTCCGTGCCGTATAGGCACGATATTCATAATAGGATGATTTGTTTATAAAATGAAATCGAGTGAAGTCTCATGGGACACGTTGCTGATCAAAAAAATCTCACACGATGTAAGAAAGAAGGCATGTGATGCTGGGCTTTACAGATGTTGGAAAAATAAAATATTTTTAGGTGCTCGGTGGTTAGCAGTTTTGCCTTGTACCTGCAGTGTTGGGGGTTTCAATTCCGCTCTTCGTGTGGAGTTTGCATATTCCACACATCACGTGGGGTTCTTCTACATTCCATAGACATGCAGTTCAGTTGATCAGTCTTTAGTATTTGGATGCGTGATGGACTGGCATTCTGTCTATGGTCTTGCTGGGGACGGGCTCTATGACCCAGACCTGAGTAAGTGGTTCGATGATGGATTACGTTGCCCCCCAGAAATGCTGGGCTTTTCGGCTTAAAGGTTCATGGATTGGAACTTGTTTTCAGCATGCTGGATCTTTGGAACCTCTGGTTTGAATGATGGGCAGGTTTTTTGGAATCACTTGGTCCGGCCACCCTCTCATAGCGTAGGCCGGAGATAGCAGGCACACTTGGAGGCCCGCGTTAATGGTGGTGGGTTTTTGGGAGCCAAGGCGGCTTTCATAGGCAGCACAAAAGGATAGAGGTTGGGGGGGGGCGTGGAGTGAGGAGGACGAGCTTTTCCTGCACAGTGTTTTTACAGTTGTGCGGTTTGTGAAGGAATGCAAATCTCTTAATCCACAGTTTTTAATAAAACAGCACGAGTGTGGCTAATGTCCCCGATCAGCTTCAGGTCCACCTCTGCACTTGTGTTGAACTTGGCTGCCGGTTCTGGGGCGAGGGAGTGAGCTGGGCTGCTGAAGACTGCACAGAAAACGGAGAAGAAGCTGGACACAGAACCAGTCCAGAACCAACCCTTAAAGAACCTGCCCCAGGGCCGGCTCTCTGGGCCCTTGTCCAGCCCTCGTGCAGCACGCTGAAGAGCCCGCATGTGCGAGACGGTGTTAATTGCAGCGGTGTCTGGGGCTGTGGTTTATTTTCGGAGTCTATTTGAGTGCCAGTGTGGGCTGCGTTGCTCGGGAGGCTGGATTAATAGGCTTCAGCCGTGCCGGGTCGCTCGAAAAGGTCACTGGTTTTGGGACGTCGTGGACCAACCTCAGCCGACTGAGCCTCATTCCCCCCCCTTTTCTCCCACATCCTTTCCCAGCGGCCACCAATGCAGGCGGCCTGTTAATAAGGAGCTCGTGAATGGCTTCGTTGTTTAAAGTGCAGAAACGCCTCCGACACGCAGGATGCTGGCAGCTCTATCAAAGGCCCCTGCTTAAAACCTCCCCCTTTCTCTCAGATTGGCCTTTGTGCTGGATGCGTGTCTGATTCCACATCGGAGTGCTTAATTTTCTTCTGTTCCAAGGTGATGTAGATGTGGAGCAGGCAGGAAGCACGTCGCATTTCCTGCAGCCTATCGAGTCATACCACCTGCTGTCTCCCACAAAAACCCAAGACGTACCTGTTGGCAGGTGCTTCGCCACGCATCTCGAAGGCTCCTACGTTTATTCCTCACGTGGCACAGTTAGCAACGTCCCCAGCCTTTCCAACAATATGCAACAGAGTGGGAGGAATTGCGGAATAACTGCACAGACTAACAAAGAAAGTACTAAACTTTATATAACACGCACACATCATAAGGTCGCCATTATAACTTGCGATCCTGGAAGTCCTGTTCATCATCGAAAGCAACTGCACCAGAAGTCTGGGCTGGCTGTGTGGAGAGCAGAAGACGCAGGGACACTACAGAGGCACTGAAGTCAGAAGTGGAGGCATAGTGAGGGAAAAAAGTGAGGAAAGTATGGGTGGAAAGAGGGTGCCGTAAAAAAGTGGCAGAAGCAAGGGCAGACACAGGTCAGAGGGATGCTCTTCAGGAGGAAAGAGCATCAGGGATACAAGCCCATTTCTCTGCTCATTGTTGTGTCTATCCTCCTGTGCATCCAACTTCATTTCCACTTCAATTTTTATCAACCTTCTGCTCGCCTCTCAAGGAGATAGGATACAAGCTCTGACACGAATTAGCCCCCAGATTGACTGTTACTGCAGTGCCCAGGGATGCTGGGTAAAGAAGCCTCCTGCTCCTCCCACCCCCCCCCCCCCACTCCACTTTTTCCCCCTCCCTCCCCTGCTCCTTCTCAGTCTCCTTCGCCTTGTTTTTCCCCCGGTGCCTCCTTGTCAGTCACCTGTCTATGCGACATCACCCTCCCCTTCAGCCTGACGGACAGGCGCCGGTGGGTTCTGACGAGTAATTTGCTCCGAATTTACAAAACGCGCGGCATCAAAGATGGCAGCCGGGTCGTGTGGAAGTGATTGCATTAAGAACGGAATGGAGAGGTCTATTTCCATTCATCACTGCTGCTGACAGACAGACCCTAGCTCATCTTTTTTTTTTTAATTTCGTTTTCCTGTTTTTTGAGATGCATTTTTGAGGGCATTTTTTGAGGCCTTACATTCTAGAACCCGCAGGAATCATTGCCCCAATCTCCAAATATGGTGCTCATCCAAACCCGGAGAATTCTAGCGTGGGGTCCTCTCACAGAGCCTTTTCAGCAAAACTAAGGCAGCCGCTCGCAACCTGCCGTGGAAACGAACCACACTGCCGTCTCTTCTTAAGCCAAAGTTATGCATCGAATGCTGGAAGGACCAGTGTCAGCAGTCATTGACTGTGCTGTTAATGAGAAGGTCTTGCACGTTTCTAATAGGAAAGAGCAGCAGCTGTTTGATGGGCAACAGGTGTGGGAGATGGAAGACATGGCCGTCATTGGAGCGGGAAGCTCTGCGAACAACCTCCTGCCTCTCGTATCGACTGAAAGGTGAGGGCTCATCTCTCCCTACCTAAGACGCATGATTCCTCACCAATATTATTGATCCACAGAAGGGAGCCTCATTATTTCAAGTCAACTCCAAGTGGACAAATGGGCTTTTGGGCTTTATTGCTGAGCAAAAGCATTTCCCTTCAGCATGCAGCTGTGCAAGCCAGTTCTGTAGCTCTTGTACTACTAAACCGTCCTTTTCAGCATTAATATATGTGGCTTATGTTCTTTAACTGTAAAAGCTAGCTGAAAAGCTATCCAGTAATGCTGAGGATTAGCGTAATGCATTTTAGCTACTTAAGCTAATGAACAGGAATGTTTCGTTTTGCAGCCTGCATTTCCGATTCTCTGCACCTTCTGTCTCTTGTGTTTCCATTTTACATAAACATGCAAACGACACATAAGATGTGGAAAAATCTCAAACAGTGTTAATATCTGCAAGCAGTCCCTGCCTCGCTGAGGAGAAGCATCTCTACGCATTGGCCAGAGGCATCATGTGATCCAGTGTCAAGTTCCATGAAGCAGGAACTGCATTTAGGTAATGCCGAGCATTTCTCATACTGGTTGGGTGCAGGAACTCTTGACCTCCTACAGCTCTGCCCTGTTCTAACCCCCTCCATCCTTCAGAAGCAGGCCTCAGCTGTTTTGGGGAATTTCCCTGGAGATCCAGTCAAAATTCGTCCGGTAGATGCAGCCCTTTCCAGCTGGGATCCCTAGAGTGCACCCCCCCGCCCCACCCCCCCCCCCCCCACCCCCCCCAAACTATCCGATATCCCACCCTTGGTTTGAGAACCAAACAGATTAAATGAAAACTCGACAGTCAGGAAAAAGAGCGGCAGCCATCCACACAGCAACGTGCACTCAATGTGGGCCAAGCAGATTCGGCCTTCATAAGGTTAATTCCCCGCCCCCCCCCCCCCCCCCTTCTTGCCAGCACCAGGTAAAGAATGACTTCTGCTTAACGATAAAATAATGAATGTCATTTTCAGCAAAAGAGGGGCGGGGTAGAGGGTGGGTGCTTTGGGGTTGGTGGCTGGGGGGGGAGTGCATTACTGTGCTGCTGAATGTGCCTGTGCCAGGGAGTAAATTTGAGTGAAGCAGTGCGATGTGACATCATTTACTCAGAAATCCCTAATTTGTCAGCATTAATATTTCAGCCCCAGTGCTGCCTGTCACCGAGTGCCAGAGAAGACTGATCAATCTATAAAACGGCTGCAGCTAATTTATTGAATATTTATGTGCAATGTCATGTGCAGGGCGAAGACAGAATTTATTTCGCTCCGCTCCGCTTTCTGGTTGAGAACTTTTCTAACTAATCTTGAGTTTTCCTTTTTTTTTTTTTGTTTGAGAAACGCGTAGCAATGGGATCACACGCCGGCCGCCACTAATGGGAGGCGCAGTGTCGTATTTCTGCCTGCGGAAGGCGTGTCCGCTCAGCCCAGGCTTTATTCACAGTCTGCTGCGGTGCCTCCCCACCCACACCGTGAATCACCATCCTGCGCCTGTGCTGTGTCTGGGTCCCAGTGATTCACTGATCTCCGTGGCGCTCTCGGAACTGTCCATTATAGTCGCTGAATTCCGGCCAAGTTCCTCTTAAAGCCGATTCTGTGTGTGCGAGGATTCATTCTTAACACGTGATTTTGAAATAAATCTGAAAACGTTTCGGCAATGTTGTTATTTTTGGCTAATGTATATTTAGCAGATACGATAATTCCGCCGTATGCTGTGTTTACATGAAGATGTGCCGCAAACGGACTCGCTGCTATGGATGCCTGCAGTTACATGGCTTTGTTCTTTAAGTAATTAACATATTGAATCTCTCCTCAGCACCTCAGCATGGTTCACTTACCGGCCGAGCCGGCTTGCCTGCCCTTCTCCGGTGAGGCTTGGCCGCTTGTCGGGGCAAGACCCCGACACCTCGCTATGGATTCCATGCTAGCCGGTGTCGTGGAGCTGCCTGTGGCCACCGGACGGTCCTTTTAGCCGGCCACGGGCTTCACAGTGCAGCGGGCAAATCCATTCCTCCTGCATGGCCCACGTTAGCCCCGCCAATACCCTCATTATACCGTCACTAATTACAAATTCTCAAGTCAGTGCCAGGCATTAAAATAAGACAGTGCGCCGAGCATATGGCATAATATCCTATTAATGAACACTCTAAATTCAAACTCAGGTCAGCTGCTCGTATCGTGTACGTGTCACCGCTCTAAAGGGGGAAAAAAGTGACCTTCTTTTAAAATGCACAGCCTGATTTGAAGGCACGGGTGCCTCGGGCAAGCTCATTGTTTTACTTGTTTAATTTTTTTCCAGCAATTATTGATATAATATTGTGATGGCAGAGAGCGGAGGGGGGATTTTTTAAGGGGGCAAAAATAGAGATATTCTCCCAATATAATTTGCCTGATGACTGCCTTCATCTCGTCCGGCCCCTGTCTCCGTGTCTCTCTCTGGGGGGAACGTGCTGCTATTTGCATCTCCTGTCACAACAATCTGAGAAACAGGTTCCCATCATTGTGCTCCCTCATTTGCGTGCAACATTTTAATGCGGACTGTCAAATGAAAGAGATAGATACCCCCCATCCCACCTCCCCCCTTTAAAAACCGAGGATGCAAATAGACACATTTAGTGTGTTTGCACTAATACATGTGCCGTTGCCAGCTCTCTCTTGAATCTCTTTTTTTTTTTTTTTCCTTCCCGAGTTAATGTGTGGAGATGACCCTGTCCAGTGTGACGGGAAGTGGGCGGAAGCGGGGAGGGGGGGTGGGGGGCACAGTCCGTCGTTAACGCCGTCATGCTGCGGGGCACTCACCTCAGGTCTGCAGCTAAAATCAGTGCAGTTAGCGTTGGCATCAGTTTGGCATGGATAAAACCGGACGTGAGCCCTTTAATCCGGGCTTAAAAGCACAGTTCAGTCTCAGCAGCGATGCCATGTTGTGATGCTTGTGCTTGCTTAAACGCTTGATCCTGTAGCCTAAATGAGCCCTACCAGATGATCATATCCCTGGATCCATGCCTAGGAGCCATCAGTCGGGGAGGTCCACACACTGTTTCCCCTGATGGGGGGGAGGCAGTAAGTTTGTGCTAGAGTCCACATCAGAAAGCTGCTTTGGGCCCCAGAGATCAGTTTGTGCAATGGTTTGTTCTAAAGACCCATTAATCCCCCCAGAACAGCTGTCTGGGATTAGGGCTTGGCTATGTGACGCAGGGGTGAGAGATGGTTGCAGGTGTGGATTCCCGCTATCACATGCTGGCGGATGTGTCTCCTACCCTGGGTATCAGCACCAGGACCACGGGGCTGCTAGGGTGACCAAGGGTGCTCAAGGGGACTGTTTGCAAGTTAGAGTTTACATCTGTTTTATTTGTTTATAATCTCATGTAGGGTGTTTTCCCTTCCCTGTGCCCTGTATTGCTTGGGATGGGTTCCAGGTCACATCATGACCTTCACCATATAAGCTGTAGATGGATGGATGGAAGAAACAGAATAAGGGGGGTGAACGGGGAAGAGCTGTGCTCTGAGAGTATATGGGGGGGGGGGGGGTTGAGAGAGGGGGCCGAGGGTGGTTTCAGTGAAGAGGAGCGTGATTAAAAAAAAAAAGGTCTCACTTGTCCTGAAGTAAGCTGAATTTATTGTGTGTGCCGGCCATGGAGGCCTGATAAAAACCGGCTCAATAAAAACAGCGCGACCTATGCAGTATGCAAATGAGCTGGAGCTGGGTGTGCGTGTCTGCCCATCACTCTTCATGCCGGTGCCCTTTATGTAGCCGTTGGCCTCACGTCTCGCCTGATAAGGGGACGGGGAGGCGTGCTCTTGGAAGGCCAGCCGGGGCGGCTTGGGGGATTAACCTCAGCTCAAGGTGAGGTGGATTCGATGCCCGCACCGGCTAGTGGGGGGGTGGCATCCCTGGTTTTTTTCCTGGTCCAGCTTAGTGGGTCACCTGGCCTCAGTGGTGTCACCTGTTTTTCTGCCTCCTAGCAGAGCCTTGCTGCTGCTTCGCCAATAGGAGCACATGTGGGGCAATGGGGAAAACTAACCCCCCCACTGTACACCCACAAACCATTCAAGGCCAGCAGGGGGCTGTCTTCCACCTTTCAATTGATTTGTTAATTGCTTAATCAAGCGGGCAATTATTAATTTGCATTTTGACTATGTTTTGAATATGTATAAAAATGATGATGCCCAACCTTTTATCAACCTTCTCTCTGAGATTTGACTTTAAAGTATCGCCGACGAACTGCGGGATCACCAACACCCACGTATCACGTGTGGCAGCATCACCAGGACCCTGCGCACGACATGGTAACGGATCACTGACCCCCCCCATCAACACAGGTCCCGGCTCACTGGCGCGTCCACAGTGTAACGGGTCCGAGATCACGACACCCACACAATCGGAATGCCCTCCTAATGTTGTAAGCGTCAGTTTGCTGATGGCATGGGGCCCACGTAGGTTGGTGTTATGTGTCAGAGAGAGGAGGACAGGATGCCAGCTTCAGGCAAGAGGGAAGAACGCAAAAAAAAAAGGGGGGGTGCAAGTGGGAGACGAGGAGAAGGGGGGATTAAGAATGGAGGCAGCAGAGAGAGGCAGAAATAAAGGCAGGCAGAGCGAGAGAGAGTAAGAGAGAGAGAGCAGAGAAATGCTGGCTGACTCTGGCACTTGCTCCTGGCACGCAGGTTTGCCAAGTTGTAGGATTACCTTGGAGCCTGAGGGTTTCGACATGAAAAGACCGTTATCGGCTAGAGAGCCCAGCGGAAAGCTGCGGTGGGGGCTGGCGTCGTCGTGGCAATGGAGTGGGGAGAATTCGAGATGAATAGGAGAACATAAGGAAGAGAGAGACAAAAAGAGAGGTGGGGAGAGAGGGAGGGGAAGCAGGCAAGCGGTCCGCAGACATCAGCCAAGCTGCAGAGACAAAGAGGATGGGAACGATGCCTGTAAGCGGTTAGGGGTTAACACAGAGTCCACCGAATGATTGACAGAACTACACCCAGAGACCACTGGCTGACTAACAGAAACAAGACACAGACTACAGACTAGCCAACAGAACCAGTGCAGACAGACTGACCAACAGAACGAGACACAGACTGACAAATAGAACCAGATGCACCGACTACACAGTGACCAACAGAACCATGCACACCTACTACAGACTGACCAACAGAATGAGACACAGACTGACCAACAGAACCAGAGGACATAGAGTACAGACCGACCAACAGTAACCACACACACAGTCTACAGACACCAACAGAACCACACACCCATAATCCACAGACTGATCATCAAAAATCACACGCACCATCAGACTGACCAGCAGAAAGACCTAGACACACTACAGACTGACCCACAGCACCATACACATACATACCTCTTCATAGACAGTTCATAGACCAGCCAATATACAAGCACACACTCAATATATTGACCAATAAACAAGATTGTGTAGGATGTACATGGCACACAACAGACTTTTTCCCCTCATTTAATGGATAATGTCATGATTGTTTTGCGGTTAGGTTAATGGCAACGGATGGGGCAATGTTTATTTTGGTAGCAGAAAGCTAAGCCATTACTGCCCTCTCCTGCAATGAAGTTTAAGGCTATGAACACTTCAGTGAATTATGGAAGGAGGCCGGAGGTGTGCCTGTGCGCGCGGCACATACGGGTGGCCCCCGCCTGGCCCCACAGCACGGGCCGGCGGGCACGGCCTCGCTCCGCCAGGCTGCAAGCTCAGCTGCCGCTCCAGGAGCACATGGTCAAGTGGTCAACAAATGGAAATGGAAAATTGCTGCTGCTCAACGGGGCCGCTGAAGTGCGTGGTGCGTGAGGATGAGCGGGTGGGTCACGCTCGCCGCCCCCTCCACCCCGCTTATTGACATTATTGAACAAGCTAACCATCATTTCTGCAGATTTCGTGTTATTTATGCCTATGTATGTCTAGCTATATCTCTCCAAGTGTGCCTACTTTTTGGCCATAAATATTACAGGCGCTCTTGTTTTTGTTTATACCAAAGCCACCCTCTTCTGTTGAGTGGACCCTCATTTTATTCATATTTACATCCCAGAGATGATTGAAATATTTTCTGTGTTTTTCACATGCAAAAATTAGGAGGATTTGGACCTTCAGGATGCACAGTACCGGGTCGGAGCAGATGCGTAGGCCATTCCAGACCTTTCAGCCACCCTTTTTTTTTTTTTGTCTCAGCCCTTCTGACAAATGATTATTCTAAACATATTTGCAATTTTTGTCCTTTATTTCTTTTGGGGAGGGGGGGGTTGATTCCTACCAAGAGTAAATCCTGGAATCACCCCAGTACAACCTATACACCCGAAAAACGTGGTTCTGGGGGATACAGAGATGCTGCTATTGGTTATGCTACTGGTAAGAAGGGTTAACTGGTTGTGGTTACAACGTGCCTCACAGCGGGTCACTAATGGCATCCTTCGTCCGTAGGGTTCCACTGAATGGACGACAAGATGCCATTGGGAGAAAGGCCTGTGCAGAATATTAGCATGGAGGCACAGAGGCCTGCAATGTAACTGAGACAATGAAGAGCTACTGGTTCCCTCCCCTAGCAATTAATATCACATCTAAGACCCAATCTGGGCAGCCATTCCTGCAAATTAATTGCCGCTCAATCCCACTGAGTCGCTGGGATTAAATAGGATTCCGGTTGTCCCACAGTTCCACGGCCGTTTATCGGGATTGTCTGAACCCGCACGCTGGAAGCGCCATGTGTGGTGCCTTTGGGTTTTAACCGGGCCAGGTAGGTTGCAGGGGCGTGACGCCTTCAATAGCTGACCTGCAGGAATGCAGCCGGTGTTATCCACTGGCCATGTCTCTCTGGGGGGGGGGGGGGACGTCGAGGAGGATAGGGCAGCCGGGTCGGAGGGAGGGAGGTGAGGTTGCTGCAAGTGGGCGCAAAAAGCCCTGGTGTCAGCATCTCTTTCCAGGGGCCCTGGGAAGGTGCCCCTCTGTACGGGGCATTGAGCCTGCCAGCCTGCCTGTCAGCACCACCACCCCCCCCAAGCAAGGCACCTGCCTGTAGTCCTCACCCATCACCCAGTAGCCATGATTTAGACACCAAGCTGAAATAAATCACCCTCTCTAGGAAATACTACGGCGTCTCTTCCCTACCAATTCACCGGGTATAATACCAGGTTTCTTATTTTTTCCCTTTCGGCCCAATCTTCCTTCTTCCTTTAAATGCCCCTCATAAATAAAATTATTTATAAATGTATAACATGCAGTATTTAGGGCTATCAATCCCCCTGAAAGGGTCGCCATTCACGCCGGCGTGCGTCGCTGCCGTTAGGGTGACTTATGTGGAACATGTGTTGAATTTCCAAGATAAAGGGTTAGAACCGGATCGCTCCAGACGCCATTTGATCTGACTGCAATGACTGTTTTGACAGACAGAGGGAACCATTTCCCCCCCCCCCCACCACTCCCTCGGCTTGTTTTCGTTATGACAGATTGGGCGGTAAATGGAGTGCGTGCGTGCGTCTCCCTTAAAACTGTGTTGCGACAAATGCAGCAGTTCGGTCGGCCCGCGAGCCCTGTGGAAGCGGGCAGCGCCACGGTAATGGCGCTGATCACGCCTCAGATAGATTTTATGGAAACGCCTGATAAAAGGACCTGGGAATTAAGTATTAAACAAACAGTGGCTCTTTAACAAAGGAAAGATGTCCCGTCAAAAGTGTGACTTCCATCTCCCCCGCATTACACACCAACTGAAACTGTCCGGCGACTAAGCAAGAGCAGTAAATCCTTTGCACCTTCCTGTCTTTGTGTCTGCCATTGTAGCTCTGTCTCCATTCCTCTATCACGCCTCAGTGTTTCAGAGAAAGGGAAGCGTTGTCGCAGGTGCATTGCAGCCATGCACCTTTGTGCGTGCGTGACGGTGTGTGTGTTTACTGCGTGTGGTCACTTGTGTGAGGGAGGAGGGGGTAGCTTAACGTAGCTTATGGATGAGTGCAGCTACACTTCTTTCTCTCTATCTCTCCCCTCTCCCTCTGCCATCATTAGAGACTCGATCCTCCTGTGGGGAAACAAACTTTATAAAATCCTCCATAACCCGCCAAGCGGAACCTATTTTCCTCCCGATGCAATTAGCATGCAGCAACATTTACAATAATATGATTACAGCCACTTTGGCAAAGTCGGGGGGAAGAAGGAATATTAGGTATCAGCGAGGGGTTGATCGTAATGGTCGTATTTTCGAGAGACTTGCATTTTCTTTGAGCAAATTAAAGCGCTACTAAATTCTCTTATGCAGTAAAAACCAATGCAGTGGAACCATGATAACAAACATGGGCAACCAGTCTCTCCTCTCTCCTGTTTTTTATTTGGCTCCTGCTTTTTCCCTCTCTTACATACTCCAATTAATTAAGCCTTTCACGGGCATGTATTAGGAACATTAGCAAGTCATAAAATTACCACGAGTCTCTAAATTATGTGCAGGCCCTTAGCAATTTGTTTGTAATTCCTTTTTTGAAGACAATGACACTGCGGGGTCCAATACTCTTCATAGCAAGCCCATTGCTTCACCCTGCCCGCTGCCGCTCGACCAGCTCTCCAGGATGAGATCTCAGCTGCTGAGCCTTTGCCGGGGCATTCTGGGAGATCCCCTTGGCGCCTCGCTCGCAGCTGCACCTTAACTGCGCCCCTCCCGTCTGTAGCTGTGCGACGCGCCACATGGATTAACACTCTCCGCTCGCTCTGTCGGAGAAACACACACTGTGGCACTGTGTTTTTGGTGTAGTGGAGCTCGGATGGGAACTTGCGGCAGAGGCGGGTGGGGCTGGTGCGGGGCTCCCCTGGGGCCCAAACCGCGGGGACAGGGATGAATGGGGAGTGCCTTTGTGTGCCGCGCGGCAGGGAAAGGTTAAAGGCGTTAGTGCGGCATAGAGTACGGCAATCCCCAGAATGCGTGTAGCACGAGGACCTAATCATCAGACCTATCAGCTGCGCAAGGCCTGACCCTGTAATAACATATTGCATTGTTTCTGTTTACTGCCTCCAAGAGAAGAGAGAAAAAAAAGGGCCGGCGATATCGATTTGCGTCCCCACATATAGAAACCAGATATTGATTTCCTTTCTTTTTTTAAAAATAAGAAAAAAAAAGCGCATTGTTCAATGGGAGAAGATTTCTTTTGGGATTTCACTGGAGAGGAGCCGGGACGAGCATCCCGTGTGGTGCCTTCTCAGGGCTCAGGTTTCTCTGCCAGCAGGTAATTGAATTTAGTGGCCTGACCCACGCATGAGATATCTGAGTTTGGAGGAAGGAGGCATGTGGCTGGGGCATGCGTTAGGTTTCGGGGTGGTGGTGTGTGTGTGTGTGTGGGGGGGGCGTTCACCATACCCCCCCCAGTAATGCGTCTGTGCAGCACAAAACATGCAAGTAAACTGCGATGTCGCAGGTCGGCCCTGAAACGGTTCTAAAGCATAAGTAATGGTAGGCCACCGATGTGGCCGCGGAGGAATCCCACGGTCACATCACTGATTAGAGACCGTGTTTTTCATTCGGGGGGCATGCTCCCTCCGACTGCTGGAGCCCGGAGGCAGGTGGGCATCCATGGAGAGGGTAGCTTAGCAACCAGAAGATGGAGCCTGGGTACCTGTGCAGGGGGCACATCAGAGGGATGTGGAGGACTGAGTCACTCTCCCAGTGCACACCCAGTGTGATGGCGGGTGTGAGTCGGATAGGCAGCCAGTGGTGAGAGGACCGGCCTTTGCATGTTGACTAGGACCACTGCCTGAGACCTACCAGTGACTGCTATATGCACTAGCAGGCCTTGTAATCGATCTTCCCCCTGCCAGCCCGTCCCACCTTGCTCCCACCTCTCCAGGATGCATGTTACATGTTTAGGCTTGCCAGCAGTGGGCTGGCCTCAGAGGAGAAGATCACAGCAGGGGTGTAGTGAGCTTTGGGGTTGGGGGGGGGGGGGGGTTGCAGAAGCGATGTTATCCTCCACATCTCCTGGAGCTGTATCAGTATCAGAGCACAGCACGGAGAGAGACACAGGGGGCACCGATGCAATCTGCACTCAGTGATTCAGTGGTGGAAGGCAGGGGGGGCCCAGTGGGACAGATACTCCGAGCGCTGGTGTGGGGGTGTTTTGGCCGTGTGGATAATAACTACTGCTGTCAGGTGCTCGTAGCATTGGTTTTTGATTGCTTGGGGGGGGGAGGGGGGGACAAAAAAAATCTGCTTAATTTCTTCTATGGCTTAAAATATACTTACATACATAATAATCTCCTCAGTCCTAGAGCTGAACGTTGTAGTGAAAGAGTTCAGGTTGTTTGTGCACCTGGGGAATCCGCCCCCTCCCCAGTCGCAGGTCCTGTTCTCTACACACTGCCTACGCCCTGTACTCTGTGCTGGGTGCCGCCCGGGGCCCTGCCGCGTGGGACCTTCCGGGCCGCCTTTGGCCGTTCACACGGCAGTGATTTGTTACCCTGAGGTCAACCCTGGTTACAGCTTCCGTGAGCCACCTCATTTCCCATCCATCCCTCTGCGCTGTTCCGTGACCCGCTCCCATTTCCTCCCGGTGTGGGAATGACTCGGAGTACAGTCTCTGGTGCCCTGCCTCCGGTTCTGCTGCCGCCAAGGCCCTGACCTGTTCCTGAGCCTGGCTTCTCTGGGCCGGGCCTTTGTGGTACATGTGCTGTGGTCTCAGAGGAACCAGATTTGCCAGCTCTATACTGTACTACCCCTTAAATTCTAACCTTTATGTCTGTTTTATATGTAGAATGGACTCTAAAGAACAGTTCAGTGTATAGCAGTCCACTGTCCAATGAAAACCATGTATCTCCACTTCTTGAGTGTAGATGGAATATGCCCCTTCTCCTCTGTCTGCGAATTGCGTTTGACATCTAATTGGCCAAGGAAAGATGTTTTTATTGAGTCATCCATTTAAACTAGCTTTTATGTTTATACTAGTTAACATTTGTTTTCATGACGCTATGTTTGTATGATTACTTTATATCACTTATTTTAACTTGACTTTGATAGCTGGACAACTAGCCAACTCAACATCGTTGTTGTAAATGGACACATAGGTCCATTTAAAATCTCAAATTATTCACTGTTGCCTGTGTGAACATAGGATTGATTTGAGGTGCTAATGACGTGTTTCGTTTGCTTTGTTTTAGGCCTATGTTAGAAAGCAGTGTCTAAGAAAACATTGAAGTGATGGACTGTTTGGAGTTGTGTGTTTTTCACCGGGCCGCGACAGTATAAAAGACTGAGTGAGTATAGCTAAAACAGAATTGTCAATTTAAAAACATGTAAAGTAGAATATTACACTTTATTGTTTTGTAGATGCTTTTATCCAAAGTGACATGATTTTTTTTGAGAAAGCGGGGTAAGAAGTCCCTGGAGTGACCTGGATTAAGGGCCTCGCTCAGGAGCACAATGGGTGAATCCTTTTGCTGGCCCCAGTATTTGAACCAGCAACCTTCTGCTCATAGACACAACACGACCGATCCACACGTCTTCAATTCTGCCCTTCAACTGATGGGTTCCAAAATGCATTAATACCTAATGATTTAATGACTTTAATTTAATGAAGTTAATAATGGCTTTGTGTGTCCATCAACATATGATGCTATTTAATCAGAGGAGGCCCAGTGGAATAATGTCCAGCAGGTAAAAATATCCTGTTCTGTCCAGTTGAACGGGGTGTGGGGTGGGGGGTGGGGGGAGAGGGAGGTTGGCCAGGTAACCAGTGAAACTTCAGGTAAAGAGAGTTGAGTACCAGCTCCTCTTGTTATACGCCAGTGGAGGAGAGGAGCACCTGCCCCCCCCCCCCATCTGTATTCAATCTCAGTATCAGTCACTGTGCTCTGCCAGTGTCCCCCCAGAGCTGTTTCAAGGCCCCTTTCAGCACAGAGCAGTTTGCAAGCTGTCGGACAGTAAACTGTTATTTCACTGTACAGACACACAAACACATGTGCAGGGAGAAATCCACCCACACGTGCTGGATGCTGGGAAAAGCAAATTGACTGAGCAAATGGCAATATTACCACACGGTGGGGGGAGAAGTGTGGTATTCGGCAAACAAAGCAGTACAGCCGCCAGTGGCTGCTATGGATGGGGGCAGGTACCCTAACCCAAGGGGTGGTGCCGAGGGGGCTGTCCATTAACATTAGCCATGTATTTAAATAAAAACACAAACATGGATGTGGGATCTGAGTAGTTTTGGTAAAACACTGGTCAACTGAGGCCCTGTATGGGAGCGGATTGGGAAGTCCATGGGTTGGATTGATTGAATGGGACTGGTTTTGTTTGGGACAGGAGCATGTCTGGGTCATGGGGGGGACACGATGCAGCCCCTGCCCCCGAGAGCAAGTCTCTGTCTCTTTAAAACGCGAGAGGCGACAAGGCCAAGTGTGGATGTCAATGACACAGAAAACCATTTGCCGGCTAAGAAGGGGAGGGCAAGCCGAAGTCAGCGCTGATTATGATATAATTCTGCCTTCCACAGTTTCATAAAGCCGCCCCGCGCTGGCCCGCACGCACGCGGGGGCCGGCCCGGGCCGCGCAATGTGTATTAGAAAGTCCTCAATTTCACACATGCTTACTCTTGAGTGAGTTTCGCATAAAGGGATTAGGAGGGGAGGAAGTGCCAGGGAAATGGATGTTAGACATCCTGTTTAATGGACTGGCGGGTCCAGGCTTGCTGTCCTTTCTGTTTCCAGCTGCCCGCTCGTCTCTGCTCCGGTGCACCGGCACTCTAATCCATACTGGCCGCTCACGGTGCGGGAGCCCCGGACCCGCGGAACTCACCAAATCCTGTGTGAGCCCAGCCTGCCCGCCGGCAAGGCCCTGTGCTCTGCCCCTGCACTCCAGGCATCATTTCTGAAAATTATCCATTCTGTTTTTTTTTTCATTCCTTTGCCTCAAGGTGGCCGATCTCGGGTTCCGGAGGTTATCTTTCACAAAGGCATTTCTGCCCCCACCCCAGAACCCAGCCCAGATTAATGCGACCACCCTCCCCCCCCCCCCTTAAACAAATAAACAAACAAATGAAAGTGAGAAGACCTGAGTGGCCAAATTAGCAAAAGCGCTTTGAACAAATAAAGGTGCAAGGCGGCCAGCGGGCGCCATGACGAATGTGTTTGGAGCTGATAAACACCCCGGTGCTCCCTAACGCCCCCTTCTCTGCTGGCTGCCTCTGCCGTGGCCCGGGGCCCGTTTGTCCTGGGAAAGGTCTGAGTAGAATCCATTGAGGGGGGGGCTGGATGGCGGTGATCACTGTTGATCACCCTCCTTTGTCCGTGTCACACGCCATGTCCTCCCTACCTCACCTCAGTGCTAACCCCCCCACCCCACCTCCTTTGCACGCACCAACCCCCCCCCAGCCACCAGCCTCCTCCCCAGGCAGCCTTCTTTCTTTTTTCTCTCGCTTTCTATTTCTGTCTCACTCACCCCCACCCCCCCCCCCTTCCTGCCATTTCCCCGCTCGGCCTCGGCTCCCTGGCACAGGGAGGGTCGGCAACAGCCACCTCATTCCTGCCGTCTGGGGCAGGTTGAGCCACCTGAGTTCCCCTTCCAGGTCAGTCTCGGGAGCCACGGGCACTAGAAGAAGCAGGCCGGGCAGCTATGTGGGGAAGGGGGGGCCTCTTGGACCTGCTGGCCCCTGCCTAGGCGGCGCTGATGCCTGTCCCCAGCCACCCTAGACATTGCATTCTGTCCGACAGGTCGCCCGGGTGGGCCGTGTGCCTCGCCACTTGGACGGTTTCAGTGAAGCTGGGCAGACAGAGTGCAAAGGACCGTTTGGGCCCCAGTCCAGTCTGCCGTACCAGCAGACACACAAGCTGGACATCTTGAATGGTAGCATCGAGCATGTGCGTACCACCGGTGACGGGAGGCAGCGAGAGATAAGACCCCACTCTGATTGTGTGGTCCTTTATCCGCAACTGCGATAGGCATCTTGTACACATCGGGGAGGGTCCTTTATGCATTTCACGCCACCCGAAGGCCCCATGCACGGCTGTTACCGTGATCTTCGGGGCCCAGCGCCACATGCTTGGGCTCTGCGCATTCAGGCTGTCCCAGAATCACAACTGCGTCGCTATACTCATGAAGATACAAGTCGGGGTCTCCATTGGCCCGAAATAGATTCCATTAACAAAACAATCATCTATATTTAATTATGGCTTTAATAATTGTCAATGAGCACTGGTTAACTTTTAATAAGTACTGTCCTTAAAAGATTAATTTACATGTTAAGTAATTATAGTTTTACTATTAAATTCCCTAATATGGGATTTTACCAGTCATTTTTAAACAATTTGTACAGTATTTTAAGTAACTGTCTTCCAATTCGGTTATTAATTTCCCTTTAATCAGATAATTGGTCACTTAATTAAAAATCTGTTAACTTCAGAAATGCCAATTAAGGTTGTGCGAACGGTTCCTGAAAAGTTTATGGCTGATGGACGGATGGAAGTGGCCCAGCGTGGACGGCCTGGCCTTGGAACTCCCCAAGACGAGGCCCGTGACATCAACATGAGCCTGACGCAAGATTAGATACAGCCAGATAAGATAAGGCAACCCATATAAGTGATTTCCATGCAGCTGTGTGCAGTATTCAATTTAGATGCTGTGATATGCATAAATTAAGTTTTGCCAGGGAAGATAATTGTAAAGTACATAGAGTGTAACTATTTTTGGATAAATTCCATGTATGACATGCATTATATCAGATGAGCTTATTACAGAATAGCTGTGTGAAACATTCGATAAAACGCAGCTATTGTTTGGCTGTGGGAGCCTCACGGATGTTACCAATAGTGATATTGATTCAGTAATTCAGTGAATCATTCAGGACCTGCTGAGTCCTCTTGAATGAGGACACCCTGCAACCTAGGATAGTACGTCTTCAGGCACCCATTCATGGATGTGACGGCTATTAGCATGGGCCGATGGGTACCTCTGTGTGACACAGCCTGCCTTTGCTGTTGTGTCGCCCAAACCGGAGTCAGTCCTGCGTGTCAGTGAGAGGGACGTGATGGAGAAACGGAGAGGGCACGTCCGCCATATTGGCGAACCTCGCCACATGCCGCAGATCTGATGAAGAATTCCAGCTGCCAGGCTGGCTGTGCGTCTTAGACGGTGTGAATTTTTCATCCTGTAATGTGTGCACGGGTCATTAATTGCAGGTTGCCATAGGTCCACTGGGCTTGTCATTTGGGTAGAGCGCATCTATACATCTGCTTCCTGCACCCCAACCCTACTGTGCATCACCCATAGCCTTCGGTGGCTGGTGTTGTCTGGGATCCCCTCAAGAACAGACTGACCCATTTTTCCTCTAAAACAGATGGTTTTCCTCCAAGTCACTTTGTTTTGTTTCTTTCCTGTTGTGAACTGGATGCGTAACTTTTAAGAGCAGGTGTTTCTAAGAGCAGGTGTTTTTAAGAGCAGGTGTTTTTAAGAGCAGGTGTTTAACTGCCGTCCTCCAGTTTCAGTAATTGGCCTTAGTCTGTCCCTATAAGGTTGCACATGTCACAAAATCGTAAGCCTGATGCTAGTGTGCATGTGCAGGCACAGTGACTGGCGGTGCCAAACACACCGTTTGCTAAAGAATCCCTATTCCTGTGGGACAAACCATTAGGACTGTCTAGGACAAGGGCGAGGGATTGCTTGGAAACGCCAGTCCGAAAGTCTTGTGGGACCATTTCGAGGCAGCACTGTTAGGATGGGCGATACTTAAAAGTATTTAGCACCATTAGCTCAAGGGTTGTAGGTTCAAATCCTACCTGCACATAGTATTTGGAGAATTTGCATGTTACGACTGTTTCCTGCCTCAATCCAAAGAAACCACTGTGTGTGCATGTGCGTGCACCCTCCCATCCTGGGTCTATCCCAGCCTTTTGCCCATTCCTGCATGGGATAGGCTCCAGCTGACCCCCCCCCCCCCCTCCCCCAGCAAGCAGATAGAAGATGGATGGGTGAATACCCGGGCGTTGTTTAGGAATGCCAAGGGCATGTCAGTGGTAATGGTCAGGCCCAATTGCCGTAATTGATTATATATATTTAGGAGAGGTGTCAGGCCCAGTGGTATTGAAGAAGGACATTGGGGTCTTGCTGAGTATCAGCAAGGGGTTTTAGTCCTTGATCCTGTGGTTTTGGACGGAGACATGCCTGGTGGGTGATGAATTGAGCAGGATATATATGTAGCTGGCAAGGTGCTTATCGGGGTGAGAACACGGAGGGTTTTCCCATCACGCCGCCCAGCTCAGTGTGATATAGGTCGTGGTGGTTGGTCGGTCATGGGGGTGGCGACGGCTATTCCGTATTTTGTCCTGGTTATTTGTGTGTGGTCACAGGACCTAGGTGACCTTTGACCCTGAACGCTAGTCCATTCTCCGCTCAGGCCTCAGCTGTTCACCTGCGCAGATCCATTAACCCCTCCCACGTGCATCCAGGCCCCTCACCTCCATGGAGCAGGGAACCCCCCCCCCCAGCCTATCCCTTTACAATAGCCAACATAATTTACTCATGTTTTACATGCTGTGTATAGGTCTGTTGCTGTTGCTGCTTTCCAAACTCTGTTATTGTTTTGCCTAAAATATCTAATTATGTCTCATGATTAAGAAGGCCAGACAATGGTAATTATTGGAATTGTTCTCGTGTAGAGTGCAGGTCAAAAGAATGAGCAACAAAACACTGCTTTATATCCCTAAATATCTGACACTGACTGGGTGCTTCGGTGGGGACGCTGACAAAGCTCACGCGTTGACAGACGTGGAAATCCAGCTGACGGTTTTGTGCACACTGCGGTTCTGTTTGTTTCTTTAATTAAACAGATAAAGAAAGAGCTCGCGCGGTTCCCCCCCCCGCTAACCCGCAGAGAAATCTGCACGTCGCACAAAACTCCGCAAGCCTGAATTTCTGAATGATTTCTTATTTATTTATTGGTTTGGTGTAATTTCCATGCCTAATTTGCTGTGGAATGCCGGGGATAATTTCCTGAAGAAAACCTCGTTAATTAGCGTCTGGCCAGCTTAATGGATCCCCTCCTCAGTCAGAGCCGTGAGGACAGGAATCAGGTACCAGACCCAGAGCTCCTGGCTCTTCAGAGGGGTGGAGATTCAGAGCAGATCTCACCTACAGAGGGCCAGGAGGAAGGCTGGTCTGTGAAAGGTGTCAGGCTGGGATGGGGGATGGCAGGCCGGGGGGTGCATTTGTGAAAAAAAAAAAAAAGGAGGGGTTTCCCATGAACATCTGCAAGCCGCCCTGACAAGAGGTGACTTTCTCAGAACATGACGCATCTATCCCTACTGTGGCCAATTAAACAAATTGCAGCAAAAGAGCATTTTATTAGCATTCGCCCGTAGCCACGGCGCGTCGCAATAAATTTCCTTCAGGCACGCTGGAAAACAAATTGGCACATTAACTTGTGAATGGCTAAAGAGGCACTCTGGCGTCGCCCCCGGGGCCGCCGGCATCAAAGTGTCTGCCGTTCAGAGCAATCTGTCTGCGTTATCATTGGCTGGCCGGCGCGCGGCAATGCTGGGGCTGTGGAAGCAGCAACCGCAGGGGGCGCGTGGGTGGCGCGCTGGAGGCGTTAGCTTGGCCTCCCTTGGCAAGCCCAAGCTGTCTGTCATTGTGGCCTGGAGAGTCCTCTCTATTTATCTGTTATTACATTGGAATGGCAGATCAAGGCGGGGGTCCTCCTGCCCCACCGATGTTGGCTCTGTGGCTCTGCCTATCTTTTGTGCTCGCTCCATCTCTCTCCTTTTCCCTCCCTCGTCTACGCTGCCTCCTCTACCTCCCTTTTTTGTCTCCTCCTCCCTCCGATTTCTTGCCCTCTCTTTCTCTCCTGTCCCTCTCCATCCCTCCGCATCTGCTCATTCTGGGCATGGCTCTTTTGGTCCGGGCTCTCTCGAGCTGCCTGGTGGTTGCCGCCCGGCGCCAGCTCACCCGCTGCTCCCGTGCGTAAGTCCAGGCCCTTCCTGCCGGAGGTCCGACCCAGACGTGTTCTGCTGGGCCGTGTTAAGGCCGCCTCGGAACGGCTTTCCGTGTTTTAATGAGGATTACCGTGCTGGCGTTCGGATGTGTGTTGTGATAATCCTTTTACTGAAATCTATTTTCGCAAAGGGGAGATAATTTATGCGCGCAGTGTGAATGCTCACAACAGCTCCATTGGTGGGTGGCAATGTGGGGTGGGGGGGGTGGGGGGTGACTCTTTCCTGTCTTGTTTTTTTACTGACCCCCCCGCCCAGTCTTAGTAGGGTTTTGTCAGGGTAAGAAAGTGGAGACGTCGCTTGGACCAAGACCAGCAGGCCGGGAACAGCGGTGTCCAGGCCTGTCAGCCGGCTCTGTGTGGGGCTGGCTGGGCTTGGTGTCAGGGCCGTGGGCCCGAATGAAAGGGGGGATTTTCGGGCGCCCAGAAGAGGGGGCTGTGGGCCAGGCCAGGTGGGAGACGGGTGGAGCGGGCGGGGCCCCCAGCGTGCCAGGATTTGAACTGAGGTTGTATGGGGTCAGAGTAGGGGGACGCTCTGGGCCGGGGGGCCAGTCAGTGAACTGGAAAGCCCCCAACAGGGCGGGCACCCACCATGAACTGGAGCAGTTACATTTAAAGTCAACAGGAGGCAGTGTAGCATGAAGCACTGTAGCTGGCCCAGGTTACTCACTAATCCATATTAATTCCATGACGAAATGGAGAGAGCGGTGGGTACCTCTTAAAATGCCTGATCAGTCAGTAGGAGCAGCTTGTGACTTTGTGAGAGACGCCACCTCAGCTCTGGGGCGTGTGTTACTGTCGTGCTTCGGCTAGCCTCGGCTAGCTTGGAGGACCCATCCCAGTTGGCTTGACAGCAGTCTGGTGCAGTGCGGCATGCGATGGGTTAAACTGCCAGAAATACTGGGAGACCCATTTCCCTTTATTTTTTTTCAACTTCCCTCACAGGTCCTTTATGCAGGCGCAAATGAGATCCTACCAAATCTATACCGCCTCTTAAAAAGAAATAACTCTCCTTCTCTGCAGTGGCATGACCCCACCAGGGCAGTTCTGGTTCAGTGCACAAGCCCCTCCACTGGGGGGGGGGGGAGTGTGGGGGGGGGGTGATGGGCGATTTAAGGCCCCGGGTCGGGCTGGACCCAGGTGCGCCAAGGCAAGCCGTTTAAATTCATCATTACCCTCTCTTCCCTGAGTTAGCTTTTTATAGTCTGTTACTGCCAGTGCTGAAGGTGTCGCACCAGTCCCAGTGGCGTACTGGGTAGAGAGGGACAGGGAGAGAGTGAGAGAGAGAGAGAAAGTGAGGGAGAGCGAGAGAAAGAGGGAGAGAGGGATCGGGACATCACTTGTCAAGTTGACTGCAGGATGATGTAAAAACAGCAGTGAGGGCGGAGGATAAGGGCGATGATGAATGGGCTGTGGGCGTTCATCCATCCAGCTGAAGGATTTGCGGCAAAGGAATTGTGTACAGACACCGAGATCTGAGAGGAAAGGGGTAAAAGAAAAAGAAAAAAGGAAAGAAAAGAATGAAAGTATGTGTGCGACAGAGAGTGGGGGGAGTGTGGTTGATGCACGTTGATACGGACGGGGACACAATGCGAGGAGGTGCTCACAGTGGCGTGTGGAATCCCCGGCAGGGCTGAGTGACACTCCCAGCTGCCCTGTCATGATGGGGACGGCACTATTCCAGGGTGTATTCTTACGCCTTGCTGGTTATTGCATAGGGATCTTCTGGTAGTCGGTCTGCTGCTTAGTAACTGGTACACTTATCTTTCCTCTTTGGTTTAGTAATGACCTGTGAAGATTTTAGTTGAAGTCTGTGTGGCATGTTGTTTGTGTATCTGTCTGCCTACAGCAGTGAAAAGGTGGATGCTAGACAACCAGATGATACCGAAATAAGTGGGGGGGGGGGGGGGGACCAGGATTTTGTTTGGACCCACATGTTAACAGGACCACAGTGACAGTGTGGAGAGGCTGCTTTCAAGAAGCTGGCTTGCGGATCGAAGGGGACGGGTGAAGCAGGGGGATGGTTGTGGGATGGTGGGGGGGTCTGGGAGCCACATGGTACACGCCCCTTGCCCCCCACTCACCCCCTTGCCGTGCCAATGTCAGCACAGGCCGTGCCAAACTCGGCGAGCGCGGGCCCGCGCCCCGCTCCCCGGCCTTGCTCCTGAGCCGCCACAAACCCGCCGCATATGCTCCGTATGGCCCGGGCGCAGACGCCAACTTTCCGCCATCTGCCGGGGGGCCCACACACACAAACGCACACGTGCACGCGCCCGCGCCCAGCAGGAGCCCCGCTCAGACGCAAAATATGGCCGTTCAGAAAAAAAAGGAAAACAACAAAACTGTCAGACACATAAACACACCTCAGCCCAGCCTCCTTCCACACACACACACACACAGCCCAGGCCCCCCCCTGGCTGTGTGGCGAGGGCAAGGCAACGCTGCTTACAGATGGCACTGGCCCAGCAGTGAGATGTTGTGTCTGAGCATGGATATGAATGGGAATAAAGGAGACACACAAAAGGCAACAAAGGCACAATCAGGCGAATGAGCACAAAAGCCTTCGGCGTGTGTCCTGCTCCGTGTTTTTCCGTGTGCGGAATCAGGCGTAGCACAGAGGAGCCCTACTGTACAGCGGGCGCCGGTCCAGAGCGGGATTAAACCTTCGCCGTTCCTCAACGTGGATTTAAACAGACCATCTGAGGCACGGCCGTGCCGCGCCAGTGCTCTGAACGCGTGCTCACGAATAATATCAGCCTCCTGCAGGCGCGCCGCTCCCAGCTCGCTCGGGGCCGGGACGGCCCGTACGGGAGACCGCCGATCCAAGTCCCCCAATGCAGACAGGCAGCACCGGTTCATCCAGGGAGCTCCACATGCACACTTCATTTTTTAAGAATTTTGATTGTGTTGCACCTTCGCTGCGAATTAGTCATTCTGTCGGTTCTGTTATTCCTTAGAAATCCGAGCTGGCAAACAAGGTGCGTCGTTTTCATTTATTGTGTTTTCTCCAAGCACGCTGTCGTGCGTAAACGCTGTCGTGCGTAATTCCCCATCCGAAGCGTTTATATGGCCCCGTAAGGTGAGAAGAAACTCCTTACAAAGGCCTATAAAACAGTTTGACTTCTACTTGGGGGGGGGTGGGGTGGTTGTTTTTTCTTCTTTTCTCCCCCCCCCCCCCCCCCCCCCCCCGAGATAGCCCATGCTAATTGTTTGCCTTAGAGTGACGTTTCACGGGCACTGATAAGTCACGTGATTGTATTTGTTTGTATAATTTGCGTCTTTGTTGTGATGGATTAGCCGCCCGTAAAAGCAGCATGTGTCAGAGGCGCGAGTGCGCGCCCGTGTGTGTGTGTGTGTGTGTGTGCGGGCTAAGAGACAGCGGTGGGCGGGCTGGAGGGAGGAGAGGCCCTGTTCTAACGGCTCTTTGAAAGAGATAAATGGCTTACAGATGGCCCAATCAATATATTCAAATGAGACATGTAAAGTAGAAGAGCGGCCATCGGAGGCCAGCCCGGGCTTGCTGTGGCGGAGGCAGCACAGCCACCTGACTCTGCCCGCCGACACCGCCCTCCTCGCCATCACACTTCACCGGAGCCAGCGGCGCTGACCTCACCGCGGCTTCAGATTTTACACAACAATGGGCGGTGACAAACGGCCACTGGCATCCCTTTAATTCCCAGTTTTGGCTCCATTTGGCCCTGGCATCTATGTCAGATGGGTATTTATACTTTTTATTCGGGAATATTTTTGGACACCCTGATCATGTACCGTTGATTTAGTCCCGTGTTCGCAGTCTAATGCACAGCTGAGAGGTTCTGTGTTCAGAATGTTTGCCCATATTGAACCTGTCAATCATGAATTTATTATAATTTTTTTTTATTTTATACTGTTACATATTTGCACCCGCAAGCAGATGTTTGGCTGTTGGCTGCAGCCGATTAAAGGTAAATGACTGAACCAACCTGTGCAGTGTTAGTCTTTGCTTTAAAATGACATGACAGCCTTACACCGTACAGTGGAAATGTGTTTAGCAGAACCAAGGAGCATTTTCCAAATTAGAGCAAAATGAGTTTCTCGCCTCTCCTGGCACAGAACCTTCAATTTGTATAATAATCTGTATAATTTGTATTAATACACCAGAAAATGTTTTGCTCAGTGGTTGCCGCCCTATTTAATTAAACTTCTGATCTTTTAGTAAGACATTACAGTTTGACTTTCGAAGGTGTTTCTTGACACTTTCCACGTGTCTCTGCACGTGCTGCCTGGGTTAAAGTGGAGTGTCTGCTTTTGCACTAGATTTTTTTTGCACTCCGCTCCACATCCAGTAGCATTGGCCAGCTGGCACCTGGGCCCTTCTGTCTTGGCTCGCGGGGGGTACCGTCATGGTCTGGGCCCCCCCTCCCTGACCTGTCGGGCATTCCGAGTGCCAGGCTCCAAGAGGCAGAGGGATCCATCACAGAGGCTGATGGGGAGCCCCTTCGGTGGGGCCGTGAGCCTACACTAGCATTCCCTGTGCTTCTCCTTCACTGGATTCCAGTGAAGGTTTTGCCGTTTCTTGTGTAACTGGCCGGCGAGAGGCGTGGGAGGAAGAGAGATCTTATTGGCCGACAGTGAGGTGGCTGTAGAGACGCCCGAATGTAGCAGGACGTGGCGCGAATTGCGAAGATGCCTCCAAAGGGGCACATGCCCATAATGTAAGCGGTGAGAAGCCGGGCAGCCTGCCATGGCCCCCCACCTCCGATGCCACCCCCGGCGCGCCCTTCCGTCGGTCTGAGGCGTATGGTGGCCGCGTCATGGGCAGCAGACCTTGAACGCTGTGGGGGGTGGGTGTGACACAGGGAGGGCTGCACTCGGACTCCCTGCCTGCTCGCTCTCTAACGGGGGCCTTGGCCTATTAATTGCCTTGACAGTGATAAAGGAAAGCGGAAGACCTGCTATTTGTCTTTAATGCAGTCGCGCGCATATTACCGGAAGATAAATGGAAACTGTTTCCTGAGTTGAGCTGGCCTTATTTTTAAAAACCCTTTGGGGGACGATAGGGGCAGGGCGCGGGATGGAGGAGGCGCATGCGGCAAGAGGCGATGGCAGCAGGGGGAGAGTGCCACCCGGGGGAGCCGCGTCCTCGGAACGTTCCGGCACCTGGGTGCACCTGAGGTGAAAGGTCAGGGAGAGGACAAGACGTGAGTGGCCAGTTGGGTTAAGAAATCACCCAGGCTGCACTGGAGGAGCAGAGCAGTGACTGATTGTGTGACAGGGGGCGTGGTCATGGGCACTGGTAGGGGGTTTGTGCTGTTTCTGTTCTTCTGTAAGTGACCATTGTTAATCCTGCTTCTGACATGCCACCCAGGTAGAAGTGTATGTATGTGTGTGTGTGTGTGTGGGGCGGGGAGCTGTAGCCATCCTCAACTTTCCACACCAGTCCTGTAAGGCACACTTTGTTAACACATTAAAATGAGTGTGATATTCAATCAATGAAGATTAACTTGCCCAAGGTAGGGCCGCTTCTTACATTCTGAGGAAAAGCCAAATACGATTATGCATATGAGGAAATTATACTGAGATGAGTACAGTTTAATATATGGTAATTATTTGACAGGATATACTTACACACCGATTAGCATATCTGGAAGACCAGACAGAGATAGAAAGGCAGTGTGTGAGGGAATGAAAGAACAGTGTTGTCTGATAAGGGCCCGTGTTCTCCCCCTGCACACAGCCCCCCCCCCCCCCCCCCCCCCCAAAATGTAGATGGAGAATGAGGATTGGGCCGAAAGCAGGCTTTGTTCACACGGGGGCATGCACCCCAGCAGATACACTATCACAGATAGACAGAGCAGCGGCGAGTGGCCGGAGTAAGCTGCGGATGAACGCGGGGGGCGGGGGGAACATGCCGTCGGCGCATCCTCTGCGTCATGTGACAGCGCTGCACTTCTGCATTTTTCTGTGCGTTTGCAGTTGCAAGCTATTGCTGAACTTATATTCTGTAAATTCTCGCATAATTATCAATTTTACTGTTCTCTGTATATCGTGTTTCAGTTGTCATATTATCAGTGTTTCATGTTGATATTTAAATTCTGTTTTTCACTGTTTCCTTGCACTGTGACCCCAGCAGCGATCTCAGCATATGACCCATTGATGACAATAAGCATACTTTCACTTTCACTTGACTTATTGTTGCTAATTCGCACACTGAAAATACAGGAGATCGTGTGTGTGCCTTCATGTTCATATGCGTACATAAAAGTCTGTTCATTTGTTAGTATGACAAACGCATAAATATGCATGCTCGTGCGCATGTGCACGGCATTCCGGATGTGGTATGCGCAGCTGGTGTGGCGTGTGTCACTGCGGCCCTCCATCGCGCATTATTGATTCCTCCACCAAACATCCTAGACATCACTGACCGGATGGGTTCCCTCTGTGTGAATTCTCTTGCCATCTGGATGCGTTTACCTGGATGTGTCACAGCTGTAATTTTCACATGGGCCGATCATCTTTCAGTTAGAACTGAATATAGCTGAATGTTATATATACGAACCGCCGGCGATTGTAGGCCGCACTTTGTACGTTCGCTTGTTTCCGTTTTATCGTCACTGCCCTTTCTGTACCTTTAGAACCTGAAGCTTCTCCCACGTTAGCGTTACAGTAAGACAGGAAATTTCGCTCAGTCAAATCCCTCGACTTTCCAGTCTGGCCCACTCTGTTTCCCACCTCCAGAGTGACAGGAGCGTCTCCCTCTGCCGCATCCAAGTCCGGAGTCTTCCTCTTCTTCCTGCTGCTATTGCCTCTCGTGCCAGTTGCTTGGCAGTGTGTAAATCCATCAGAGCTGCATGGTTTTGTCATGTGTGACATCTGACTCGAGTGCCCGCGCAGATACGGCCCCGGAGGATATCAGGCGCAGACGCAGGAGTCCCTGATGTTCCGCCTCCACGTGTGAGATGCCGTAATGATCAAGAGAAGATGACTTTCTAACTACCCCGTCTCTTTGTGCCTCTTTCTTCAAGCCCACTGCACTAATTGAATCACCATAGAGTCACTGTATCAGCTCTAGATTTGGTATTAGGATGTAATCAGGCATGCTGGTGACCAGCTTGGTGAGGTGAGGGGTCCTTTGTGACGCGCCCATCTGTTTGTGACACACGGCTCGGTCGGGCCCCAGCGGGTTATATGAATGGGGAGGGGTGGGTGCACTGAGGCAGGGGGCGGGGGGCAAAGGAGGGGAAGGGTGGCGGGGGGGTCGTAGCCAGTTCCAGAAACATTACAGCGGGCCGAGACCCTCCATTGCTCACCACCTCCTTGCGACGTCTGGCAGGGGCCCCTGCCGCATGTGTGCCGTTACCACGGCGGCCCTGCGGCCCCTCTGAGGAGGAGGGGTCACTGCTGCCGTGTCAGCCTGGATGCTGGCTAGCTCTGCTCACACTGCCACCCGCTTTGTTGGGGTTCCCTGCTCCCGGGCCACTCACTGGATCTGTGGTGTAGATTTTGCACCAAGCTTGTAACATTCCAGGGTAAAAGGGTCAGCATTTGTCACCCCCCCCCCCCTCCACCACCACCGGTCCCCTCAGTCATAATTAATCGTGACAATGACCCACCACTCTCCCCACCTATACGGTGTAAATGCAGGATGGGGGGAAGGCAACAGGATTAGCAGGTGCCTGGGGGGGGTGGTTTGTGCTGGCACAGCTGATAAGCTTTGGTGTTGCCCTGCTGGGGTCACGAACCCGCAGTAAAGGGTTGGGGGCGGCAGTGGCTTGCATTAGCACCCTGGAGTCAATCGCTACCTTTACTGTAAACTGGCCTCACGGTAAGTGTATGAAAGGTCATCAGCCTCCATTCTTCCCTGTACTTTTCTTGAACTCGTCTTTTTGAAAAATATTCCACCAAGCAAACTGGGAGGCTATGGAACCCAGGTAGGACTGCATTTCAAATCGTGTCACGCCGTTTAATTGCTAACACGCTGCCGTTGTCCATCACTGCTGGAACAACTTCTGCAGCAGTCCTTTGCATCTTTTCCCCATGCAGCATTTACCCTGTAGACTACATCAAGCTAAATGTTAGCTGTTATGTGTGCAGCATGTGGCTATCGCTACATCGACATGCATTTGCTTGCATGCTAACACGCTAACGGGATAAGTTACCGTTTCACAATAGCGCTGTAGTTTTAACAGGCGGCTTTTAAAGGCAGCACTACTAAATGGCAGCCGTTTAGGGGGCTGTGGAGTGCTGTGTTACATGGAGGGGGGTGGCTGGAGCTGTTGCCATGGGTCCACGGGGGTTGGGGGCCGCGGGGTGGGGTGGGGTGGCGGAGTCTGTATGGGTGTTACCGTTAGCGTAAGAAGCTAGCACACTACAGGCCCCCCCCTCTTCAGCCAGGCACCATATGCCGCTCCATGCCGCCCCCGTCAAGGCCACCCCCCTGCCCCTCCCTTCGTGTCTCCATCCCTCCCTCTTTTGCTGGCTGCACAAATTAGCACAATGCACAGGCAGGCCATCTCAGCCGGCCTCCACACCCCACTTGACACGGGCCTGACCTCTCCTGTGTGCGCCTCCCTCGGCTGGCTGGGTCTTCCAGGGCAGACTGTCACTCCAACACCCTTCGTTGCCAACCACTGGGGCTGGAGGGGGCGGGGGGTGGACGGGCCAGGAGGGAGGGAGGGGCGGCAGCCTGCCAGGTCTGGGGGGGGCCTTTCCTGGGTCGCCTGGTCAATTAAATCCACATTGAGGATAAATGATTTGCAAATGATATACAAACAAGTAAGTGTCTCATACTTGAGAGATATTAAGAGCTGCTCTTTCACGGTCTGCTTTGTGCCGGCATCGTTACACAGATCCTCTGTAGATACTGATGTAAACAAGAAGATGGGAAGTCCTGATCATCTTGATGGTTCTTGCCAGAATGTGCGTATATGTGTTTTTGTCCAGTTTTCAGTCCTCTTCCCTTATGTTGCACGGCTAGAGTGTTTCCAGCAAACAGCACAGTGGTGGGCATTTAGTGCATTTTTTGACAGTTTTATATCTGCAATATGTGAGGAATATTGCTTTTCAAAGAATTAAAAATGTCAAATTCTGAGCATTATTGCAGCCGTTGGAAATACTGGGCTTTAGCAGTCATTTGAAAATGCATCCAGGGTGCATTTATTTATGGCTTTTTCATCTCGCCCTCCCCAAATGTCTCAGTATTGTTCAACTCCCCTGCCACGCACACGCACGCACGCACGCACACGCGCGCACAGACGCACTTGTCTCCTGCAGCACAATGGGCCTCGATCTCGCAGCCAGATCCAGGGGGTGCGTGAGTGAGAGGCGTGTAACTGCTCCCCTCTGCCTGCTCTCTGAGGAGTTGATGATACTAAAGACACTAAACAGGACCCCGGCTGTGATGGGGGGAGGGGGGAGGCACGTCAGCCCCGCTCCATTCTGCTCTTTTACAACTTTACAAAATAGGCTTTTAATTTTCCTGAGCGGCTGGGGCGTCTGTGGCCTGCCTGCATCAATCATCATCATGGGGCCGCAGGCGCTGCCGCTGTCCCTGGGGACCTTTCACCGCAAGGACCCCCCCTCCCCCCCCAGCCCACGTGCACACACAACCCCCAAACCCACCATCGCTCCCAGTATCCAGAGCACAACCGGCCAACGAGTGCTCACAGCGCCACACTCTGATTGCTTGCTATTTCACCTGCTTCAGGACGTCTCTGCTGGATGGACCCCAGGATGGTGGCTCTCTTCATTTTTTTCCTCTTCTGACAGCTCCTTCTCCCTTAGCCCCCCCCCCCCCCCCCCCCCCGCCCTGTTCTCTGCCTCTTCGTGTCCGCAAACTCATCTCCTTGCTTCCGCCTTCAGCTGTTTCAATTCGCACTGCGCCTTTTCCTTCACTTTGATTCCATCCGGTGCATCTTTTTAGGTTTTCTCCATTTTGACTGTGGGAGTCAGAGCAGACGCGTCTCGTGTTGTTTACCCCATTTTCACCCACATGAAGTTGGCAGGGAAGACTTCTTCCAAAAGCGATTAATTATTTGTCTCCGTGTGCTGCCTAATTTTGAGGGTGGGCCGGCGTGGCTTTGCAAAATCACTGCTGGATTCTAATCCAGATCGCGTTCTCATCCGGAGCTTGGTTTGGTTCTTTTTGACATGCGGACGCACAAGGTGTAGATGGCCCGTGGTCCTGGGGTGGGCAGTTTATTGGGATATGAACTAATTGTGACCTAGAGGGGCATGTAGCGAAAGAGCCAACTAGCCTCATTGCCCTTTGGTTTGAACCCCTGGCTTCCGAAGGCTCCTCTTCCTCCCTCTCCCAACTGCTCCTTGACCTACAGAAGGGATAAAGGTGTTATGTCATGACCATATCTTGTTCTGAACAGACGCAGCTGAGGAGTTCAAGAATAACCGAGTGCCCGGCCACTTCTTTTCTGGGAGATGGAGGGGAGTGCCTGGATATGCAAGGTATGGCTTCATGGGATCCACAACTGGGGGTTCTCTGGGCTGGAGCTGAGCATTTCTGGGGGGTGTTATTGCGCAATTAGTGACACATCCATCCATTTTCCAAACCGCTTATCCTATTGGGTCGCGGGGGGGTCCGGAGCCTTTCCCGGAAGCAATGGGCACGAGGCAGGGAACAACCCAGGATGGGGGGCCAGCCCATCGCAGGGCACACTCACACACCATTCACTCACACATGCACACCTACGGGCAATTTAGCAAGTCCAATTAGCCTCAGCATGTTTTTGGACTGTGGGGGGAAACCGGAGTACCCGGAGGAAACTCAGTGACACATTTGAGCCATTTTAACTGCAGTCAGCTGGCAGGTCAACACACCACCTACCTACAGTACCAGTCAAAAGTTTAGACACACCTTCTGAAAATAATTAGTTTTTCTGCAAGCCAAAGTAAGTACTGCATTATCTTGTGAACAAGGACCCATAGCGAGGGGCTGTGACATCTGATCTGGCCCCACAATCCCCCGACCAAAACCGTACAGTGCTGGTTTGGGATCAGTTGGATCAAAGTGAATGAGCAAGGTGGCCAACTTATGCCTAGAACTTGTGGAAACTCCTCCAGGACTGTTGGAGAAGCATTCCAGGTGGCTACATCTGGAAGCTGGTTGAGGGAATTCCAAGAGACTGCAATGCTGTCATCTAAACAAAAGGGGGTGGATGTTATTTCATTGCCTCGAGGCCTTTTACTCTAAGGTGAGTAACAGAGCTAAAATAGAGACTAATGCATTAAAAGCAGGTGTGTCTAGACTTTTGATTGGTACTGGTATGATTTTTTAATAGGATGTGTGCAAATCTGAATACTGTAAGGACTGATTTAACCTTGTATGCAGCCACCTGTTGGGTCCTGGACACCTTGCAGGAAAGCTAACACGAGCAGACATTACAGCAAAGATCTCATAGAAAATGCAGCCAGTTATTGTTTTCTTCATTTGTTTCCAGGGGCTCTGTGCTTTGTGTGTGGATCACATTGTCTGAAGCTAGCCAATCACGTGTATGTAGTTCAAGCATTTAACCAATTACATATTATGTAGCACCAGGATTCGGCCAATCACTCATATTTATTGTCATGTAAGGTATGAGCCAGCCATGTGCATTTTTAACATGCAGTCAACATATCTGCACCGAATAAGCATTTTAGTCCTGGTTTTATTGGTGGGGGGGGGGCTTTCTGGGAGGAGGAGGATTGAAAAGCCAGAACAGAATCCATGATGCAGAGAATTCACCTCCGTTGCTGGGTCTCACGCATCAGAACACTGGGTTTCTGTCAGACAAAGGAGATCTTAGCTTGAGTGAGTCCTGCCTCCATAGTGCAGCTTCTGCATTCTGTCTGTGACTGCGAGCAGGAGTGAGAGTGTATAGGCAGGCCTGCTTTTAGGAGTGCGTGTGTGTGTGTGTGTGTGTGTGAGCATGCGAGAATGACCCATGCTTTCAGATTGTGGTGGCACAGTCCCATGGAAGCAGAGACAATGGGGCCGCTGATAAATGGCGGGAAAACGCGGGGGACAGAACACCCGGTGTTTTCCTGCATGTTTCGCAGGAGAAGATTGTGCCTGACGTGGCAGCGAGGGGATAAAGTGTGTATCTGAAAAGGCTATCTGTGCTCTCCTCCCTCTCTCTCCCTCGCTCTCCCCCGCTCCTCTCTCTCCCCCTCTCTCTCCCCCACTGGGCGCCCCAATCAGATAAATAGCGCCGTGAGGCCCGATAAGGCTTGGCCCCAAAGCACTTCGCCCCCTCCCTAGCCCTCTCCCTCGCCGGCACGTTTAGTATGCATAGAGCTGAGCTATCTGCTCTGTTGCACCTTGGCTCCCACTGATCAGACCGACTGACAACACCCCCTCCACGGGCACCCCCCCACCCCCAATCCACCTGCACTCCTTCTCTGGGGGGCGTGGTATGGGAGGGGGTCACGGGTAATCGGGGTGCAGGGGAGAAGGGTAAGGGACAAGATGGGTTGAGAGGAGGTGAGGAGTATCTAGCAGCAGACAGGCCAGACATGATCTCCTGCGCCCCTGCTGAACAGGACAAGCCGGGGCCCCCACCCCCCCCGGCTGACTGCTTCCCAATTATTCCAGAGATTAATTAAACACGATTTGCACCAAATGCGCTACACTCCACGTTAAAGCCATCACTGTGAGAGATCTTTTGTCTCGAGGATTTCTAATTAATTCCTCGTCGTAGTATTTTTATTTTGTGTTTCCGGCACTATTTGGCGGGCATGAGCCCGGCCGGCGGTGCTGGTTCCTCCCGCCTCTTCCACCAGCCTCCACTCTCCCGGGAGCCGAGCCGCACCGCGATAATGGATCTAGGGGAGCCATCGCCTCCTATCTCCTGGCCCCGTGGCTGAAAATGGGATTTTTGCCGGGTGCACTGGGCGAAGTTATTATGAATCGCCGCGGCCCGGGGTCGAGTCTGGGCTCGGTGGGCCCGCAGAAAGCGCCGCTCACAGGGTTTCCAGGAGGTGGAGTGCCGTTCGTTCTCTGCAGAACGAAGGCGATGAAGCGAAAACGATCGGTGGACTTCTTCAATCCCTGCCTCAATCATTAAAAGTTGGTCATTTACCGGACCGGCCAACGGACACATAGCGATCCACCATCGCTGCTGTGTGGAATGGCCAGGTGTATGTGACGTGTATGTGCTTTTTGTCGCATACATGTGTGTCTGGATTTCCATTTCTCCTCCTCTGTCTCCATGCTCTTCCTCACAGTTTTCCCTGTTCATCTTATCGTCCCATCTGGCCGCAAGTCTCACATTAATCAGAATTCCGAACAGGTTCTTCGGCAGCGTTATCAGCCCGGAGTTGACGCTCACGTCGGACCAGGAAAGGGATGTGGGGAGGGAGCTCCGACAGCATGTCAGCCCGAATGCTGAGGTGACGATTGTCCCACAGGCCGAGCCGTCCCCGGCCTGCTGCAGAGCACACACACGCACACACACACACACACACACACACCCACCTCCAGTACAACTGTCTTCATCCAAACTTCCTATCGACTGCTACTGCTACTAGTTTGAGTCTCAGTGGGTTAGAACTTTGTGGCTATGAGCAGAAGGTCATTAGTTTGAATCCCATCCTTGACAGAATAGTCGTATCTCCATTGGGCCCTTCAGCAGGGGCCTGAACCCCCCGACATGCTCCTGGCATTCCAGATAAATGACCCGACTCACTTTGGGCTCAGACCCCAAACATTGCTCTGTACTGTGTGTATATACAGTCCTGTGCAAAACTTTTAGGATGTCAAACAGGATGTTTTATCTGGGTAGTAAGTATATATTTGCTCAGGGAAAAATTCCCAAAAGGTTACTGATCTCTAATTGGACGGCTAGATGAGCACCGCTTCGGTTCCCAGACCTCTGCTCAGGAGAACCTCAGCCATTCCATGTATTTCTTACATTTCACATCCAGCTCAATTAATTAGTTAACTTGATTAGTTAATAACTCGAGGAGGTATTGATTAACCCAAAAATATGAATTACTGGTCGAGTCAAAAAATACATGCATGTACTGGATGGTCGCGGGCAACACTGGGCTGGCTTTAGGAGAAACTCTGAAGCGGCCAAGCTGACGCACTTTGACAGACAAAACATCATAGCTTTACACCAGCATGAAGATCTTTTAAGCATCATTTTCTTTCACTGCCTGAGACCTTTTAACAGCATTGTGTGTGTGTGTGTGTGTGTGTGTCACAACATCGAGCAAGGCGGCAATTAGGCATTTCGATGTACCTGCGAAAGGATCGTTTCATTTGCTTAACGAAACCTTGTCATAAACTGTCAAATCTGAATAGCATTCAAATTATTAAATTATTGCACATGGTCACAGATGTAAAAGACACATCTATAATCTCACCCTCTAGTCACATGCTTGTGGACTAGAGCACATTCACGAGTCTGTGAAAGAATGTAAATAACAGTTTAAGACACACAGGAGGCCCTCCGCTGCCAGTGCTCTGGCGAGGTGTGTAAATATCACAGGAAATGCTGCACTAAATAGCTTTTTGTTGCTAAATGTCAGACACGCGGAACACAGTGGTATAGAAGCTGGACATGGGACTTGGTTTGCCAGACCGGGTCCCAGAAAATGGGTCACTCTGATGTGCCCTTGGGCAGAGTACTTAACTTTAATTGTACTTAAACATAATTGATAATTAATGTGTAGCTGGGTTAAATAAAAATTAAGGCGTGTGACTGTAAGCCGTGTTCATTGCTTCCCGTAAAGCCATAAAGCAACGGTAACTCTTAATTAGCTGGCTAGCTGTCTTGCTTATGTGGCATTGCTGTGGGAGAGAGGGAGGGAGGGGGGACTTATCTGACCACTTGGCTAAGCTACCCCCCCCCCATACCCCCCACCATGGCCCAGAGACCTCAGTCACAGTGAGAACAGAGTTATCATACAGGTAGTCTCCCTGAGAAGCCTGGGGAAGTTCGCTGTAATCTACAGATTTAGCAGCAGGGGGCGCAACTGCTGCCTCTGGTGAGGGTCTGAGGCGGTGTGTCGAATAGGACCACCTATTCCCCACGTATGCCGCTCGCCGCATGAGATGTTTAATTTCACACTCGCTTTGCGGAGACAAACCCGCTGATTTGACGGCTGAGAATATTGAATTAACCCATTGTTGCTGCGGCTTTTGCGTGTAAACGTTTGTTTGTTTGTTCGAATTTTCCCCACTCATTCTCCCGCCGTTTCGGTCAGGGCGGGAATAATTAAGGCCGTATTGAAAACTAATAATGTTATGGATTAATGTGGGAGAACTTGACAGGAGCACATCATTGACTGAGACAAATCCATGATATAAATTGGCAGACAAAGCAAGAGGCAGTCAATACGGATTACAGCTAAGCCTCTCCTCTTTGTCGGCGTTTGGACTGGCATTGATAGGCTCTCACAGGTCTGCAGCCTGCGCGCTGCCAGGCAAGGGGGGGGTATGCCATGGGGAGCTGGGCACCATGCCACCGAACCCCCACCCCACGCACCCCCTCCCTCTCTTTCTCTCCCTGGGCACCACACTGGCACAGTGATGGCGGGTCGATGCCAGCTGGGCAAACACTCAACTCATTGACAAAATAAACACAACGCAAACAGAGGCAGAGCAGGAAGAAGACAAAGCAGCTGCCAGCCGAACGAGTCGCCGAACTCGACTGGGGTCCGCCGTCGGCGACTATCGTCAGGCGAAATGTGTCCCCCACCCCCGCTTGGCAAGGAGCGGAGGTGAGCAGGTTTGCTCGGGAAGCTTTCACATGGGGGAAACGGTGCTGGGCAGTGACGAAGCAGCCAGTGAGGACATCCCCTCCCACCCTCTGGTAGATGTCTGCAAGAGTCCGTGAGTCACTGAAGCTACGTTAAGCAGCAGCATCTCCAGAGTTAAACCTGGACTAACCCCCTCAAACGGCCGGTAACCCTCTTTATTACCACCTGAGTCGCTTCCCCTTTTATCAGCGACAGAACAGCCAGACACTGGATGGAAAAATCAATCCAAATCCAGATCTGTTTACATCTATAAATACTAGTAGTCAGAGTGGAGTGTAGACACTGTGCTTTTCCTGAGTCCCACACTAGTAAATAATAAGCACATGTTTAGGAAAATAAAAATAAATAATCCTATAAGAAGAAAATAATGCCATCCCCACTTTGTGCTGGTAGAAAGGAGGCCAAGGGGGGGGGGGGTAAGGGGGTGGAGATGTTTTTATTCATCTTATTCATTACTTCTCTTTTCTAATTCTTTAATTTTTATGTTAATGACCATTTGTGCCTGAATCAGACCATTTTTAATGACATATCTCCAGTCCCGATCCTGGCCAGCTTAGCGCCAGACAAAAATAGCGGTGAAATCCGTTGAATAATGGCGCCGGGGAGGATTTGGTGTAGCTGAGACTTTGCATTTAAATCTGTGGCCGTCTCGGCAGAGGCCTGTGCCGCTTTATCATGTCTCTACAGCCAGCAGCTTGTTTATGAATAAAAAATGTGGCATGAAACCAGAGGAGTGAGTTGTCTTTGTTTTGTCAAGTGTACAGAGGCACAATGCTTCCCACGTGCCACTAGCCTCTCTCCCGCTCTCCACTCTCTCCCAGCCTCTATCTTCTGTTCCTCACCTCCTTTTCTCTTCCTCCCTGTCTTCCTCCCATGCCCTTTCCCTTGCAACGCCTGTGCTTTCTCCTCATTTTCCCTCCCCTCCTCTCCTCTCCTTACTCCTTTCTCTCCTCTCTACTCCTCTCTACTTCCACTCAAACATCTGCCAGGTCCAGCCGGGCCCCCGGAAGCCCCTACCTGAGGAACCGTTGCCATGGGATTTGTTCTCCTCCACTTCCCTCCCCGGCTAGACACCCCCCGCTACACGCAAATGCATGCACGAACACACAAGCCCCAAATTCTGGACCCGTCCCTCCCTCCCCAAACCGCTTGCCCCTGAACCCCTTCACTCCCACAAGTAAAGTCCTTTTCAATATTCATGAGACGTGACCACAGGGAGGATCTCCAGCTCCTTTCCATTCTCCCTCTGCCTTTGTTTCGGGTTCCAGCCCTGCCTCTAAACTGAGCCGAGGCAGTGTCCCAGTGACAGGCAGCCACTTGATTAACTCATTAGACCCGTCCAGTTTGTCTTTAAAAGCGGCTCTGATGAGGGCACAAGCTGTCAACGTGATCTTTGCTGCGAGACACCCCCCCCCCCACCGCAATCCTCTCCAAGACCTGCTGCCCTGAACACTCACTCAAATGGAAGGTCAGGGTGACATGCAGAGCCAGCACCATCACACAGAGACGATGTCGACTGTGCATACCGACGCAAGCCCCCGCAGCGGTGCACCACGGCAGAGTGCCGGGGGGGGAAGCGCAACTACTGCACCCGCCTCTCTTCACGTGAATGCGGGCGTGCCCGGAAGAGCTGTTTGTCCACCTGTCAACCCATCGCAGTGGACCGAGAGGCATAGGGAAGTCTGAAAATATGAGTCCCTTCCTCTATAGCGCCACCTGTGTTTATATAGGATACGGTCGTTTGCAGGATGAATGACTGTGCACGTTTACTAGCGTGTGTGTGTGTGTATAAAGGGGGCGGGGGGGGCAATACCCAGGACGGAGCTGAGGGTGACCCAGCTAAGCCCGGCCCTCCCTGCCCCAGGTGGAGCGTCTCCTTCGCCAACCTGCCTGCCGTGCCATCTGACACACATTCACACCTCCCCACGCTGGGCGTCTCCGACCGCGCGGACCTCGGCCGCCACTGCGCCGTCTCTCTCGGCGCGTGCTCCCGCGGCGTGTGTGCGTGCACTCGCAGCTTCACGTCCCAGCGTCTGTCCAACGGTCCTCTAACACGTCTGTCGCGGGGACACAACATGTTGACTCGGTCTCCGAGCAACGCGTTAATAACTCGCTGTACGACGCCAAGGCGCTGGCTCAGCATGCTTGTCTGGGCTCAGTGTTTATGGGTCTTCATATGCCGGCTTTCAATTGGATCAAAAAAAAACAGGCTTCACCGCCTCCTCCCCAGCTCTCAGTGGCTCACCGGCTTGCATCATTGCCCCATTGGGGGTCCTTGTTTGCTGCTGTGTCCCAGTTTACTGATAGAGGCATGTGGCTTTGTCCAGATCACCACCACCCAAGTCCTTCACACAGAGTGACAGGTCTGCATCAGTCTCAGTCACTGCCGGCCTTTTGTCAAATGTGCGCAGGCGAAACGTCTCCTGCCTGCCACTGGCTCCTGTTCCTCCTGCTCCCCTCTTCCCGTCCCATTCCTTCCTTCTTCCCCTTCCTGCTTGTTTTCCTCCTTCCCTCTCCCTCTCCCTTCACCCTCCCGGCCAGATCACAGACGTAGCTCGCGTATCCGGGAGTCAGTGTGATTGGCCGTGCCAAGTCTGTCATCACTGTTGCATTTTCGGTGTGGTTGGAAGGACCTGGTGTTACACGCCACTTGTGAAAAAGGAAAGTGAAACCTGTGTCTGAAGTCATACGAACTGGCTCTCCGCACCTCTCGCAGGCCCTCCTTTCCCGTCTTATCTCTCCTGTGTCCCTTCACTATCCCTCCCTCTCTCTCTCTCCCTGTCTCTCTCTCACTCACTCTCTCTCTCTTTCTCATTCCGTGCCTTGCTCATCGCTCAGCAGTGACTCCCCTAATCTCTGCTGCTCAGCCGGCGTGGCGAATGTCGGCCTCTCGCCGGCACACAGATGCCCTCTGCCTGCGGGGGCACTTCCTGCGCAGGTGTGCCGTTGGGCACTGCCAGCGTGGGCCGGGCAGAGTTGCGCCAGCCCGGGGGGGCGTGGAGTACGCGGTTCCCGAAGCCCTCCGGAGCGAGAGAAGCGAGACGGCGGGCCAGCCGCACGGGGCAGCTGCCATGCAATATCTGCGCCCGCTTCCTGCGAGGCCCGTTGCAGCATGTGTCGTGTTTTTTTGCTGACTTGATCGAATTTTGATAGTTGTACTTTTCCTGTAGCTGGCATCTCTTAATCAATGTTAATTGGCTTTAATTAGCATATGTTAATTAATGATATTTACTACAAATTAAAGGTATGAATGGTCCCAGAGGGTTTCCTGTTCATCTAATTAGAACCAATTAGCTGCAATTAACACGTGTAAATGAGATGCAATTGAATCCAAAACAAACAGTGTGTAGCCGGCCTGATTCTGGTGCAGTTTAACCTGTGTGGTGTGTGTGTTGCTGGCTAACGACAGAGTGGAACTGGCTTCTAATTGCAGACACTTACAGTACAACAGAGTATAAGCAGACAGCCGAGAAGCAGGGTTATTAGAGCGCTGTAATTGGGCACCTCTTTGCAACCTTTTAATTTTTCATCCAATTAGTTCACACTTGCAACCCACTGCTGTACCATTGTGTAAAAAAACTGATGTAATTGTTTTCTTCTGTTTGGCTGTTTGTGTTTATTGTGTATTATAACGGGTGAAGTTTTAATCTGTTTTTCCTTACGAATATTAATGTGGAAGCTGTAAAATTAAATGAATAGCTGTAAAATATTGCTCATTTAGAATTTAGGTGTTAGGTGAAAAAATGTGTAGAGAGTTTTCTTTTTCTCGGCTGGTTGGAAAAGCAGTGTTTAGTTTTTTTTATTGGTATAAACCAATAAACCAAAACCGGTTTTCATCCCACGTAGCATAGAAACACGTCACCTTTACTCTTCGTGTCTGTGTGTGTGTGTGTGTGTGTGTGTGTGTGTGGGTTTGTGTGTGTCTGTGTGTGTATCTGTGTGTCTGTGTGTGTGTGTCTGTGTGTGTGTGTGTCTGTGTGTGTTTGTCTGTGTGTGTGTGGGGGTTTGTGTGTGTATGTGTGTGTGTGTCTCTGTGTGTCTGTGTGTGTGTGTGTGTGTCTGTGTGTGTGCCCGTGTGTGTGTGTGGGTTTGTGTGTGTGTGGGTTTGTGTGTGTGTGTGTGTGTCTGTGTGTGTGTATGCATGTGTGTGTGTGTGTGTGTGTGTTTGTTTATGTGTGTGTGTGTGTGTATGCGTGTCTGTGTGTGTGTGTGTGTGCCCAGCCTTTCCAGTGGTGCTGTCTTCAACTGCCTCGTCCTCCCGTCATCTCAGAGAGTGCAGGAAACTCTCACTTTGGGAAGGATGTGTTTCCACGGATACGATGCTGTGCCTCTTCCTTTTCCCACCTGAGTGCTATTTCCGGGCTTCAGACCCAAATCACGCAGCCCCGGCGTCAATAAGCTCGTAAAGCTGCCGTCAACTTTACATACTCTGCAGATCGATAATAGATGCAAAGTATTCCGCAATCTTTTTCTAAGGTAAATTTTGAAAAACAGCTTTTGAGATGCAAGTTCAGGCCAAGCCGTGATCTGAGTTTGCAGCTTCTGCAGAGCGCAGACAGAAATCTGCACCGAAGCAGAGTGGTAGTGGAACCCATAGTCTCCTGGTTTACAGAGGAAATGAAGAGCGCCTTGATGCTTACCATTGTCACAACCCGGAGGTTTCTCGGCTTTGCGGCTGAAAGGAATCTGCTTTGTTGTACGATAAGGGAAAAAAAAGGAAAATACCACACAGGGAAAAAAAGAAGCAATCCAGGGGTTGAACAAATCTGGGAAGCTGTATTATGGGATGGTAAACACGTTTGCAGTGAGAAGCATCGGATTTGCTGTTTCTTATTTTGGGGAAGTGCTGTGTATTTGGAGTGGGACACAAAGAGCAAAGGCAGTATAAAGGGATATGCAGGTGGGGTGGTGGCACTGGCCTTGGGGGGCCAGGGGCGCTGGGGAGATGCAGGGGTTGAGCAGGAGTATCCCTGAGAAAGGAGGGGGGAGCCACAGGAGGGCATGTGGAGGACGAATATGGGCCTGAGGTGGGGAGCCGCTGCACGAGACAGACCTCCATGAGGACTGTTAATTACCCTCCGGTACCTTCAGCAGACTCACATTCACAAATAAACCCCTCGTCCCCCCAATCCTTTCCTCTCGCCTTTTCTTCTGCGGCTTCAGCTCCCTCTTTCTGCCATGCTGGCTGCCCATTCGTGGCGTGCTCCGGAGCTGGGGAGTGGGGGTGGGCCTTTTCCCCCGCCTCATGTTCGCTTGGCTTTCCTCACCGGTGTGGCTGGGTTTGACGTCGCTTCTCAGAGAGCCCGGTGTCAAAATGACAGGAGGCTACCCTCTGCTACGCACGGTCCGTCACAAACAAACATGGACGTGCAGTTGCTGCTACCATGATGGCGTTCAGGGTATATAAAAAAGATTATTGTCACGAGAACTTGTACATCAAACTTACAGTCAAGTGTTTTGTCTTTGCAGTTCACGTTATTTTTTTATGATTATGAGTGAGAAACATACTGATTAACCTCTTGGCTTCACAGGTTTCAAATTTTAGGATTTTATGAAAACTTTTTTACGTGATGTAATACTTATAAGCCAGAGAACAAATGACAAATTAAATGAGCACACAATGCATTGAGAGGAAAAAACACTTTTTTTTGCCTTTTATTGACACACTAGATCATCCAGATGCAACAATAAGCGCAGAGTGTACAAAAATCAAGACTGCAGTCGTGTTGCTCAGAACCCCCAGCACTAATTCTTGTCCTTCCGGCATGTTCTAAGGACAGAAACATTATTTCTGCACGCCGCCACGCGTGTCACGGCTGCCGCTCCGGCGGATACGCCGGCGTGTGTGATCCCCTCTTGCCGAACAGCGGGTCGCAGGCGTAATCTGGGCTCAATCTGGCGACGTGCGTCCGTGTGACTGCGGGGCCCGGCGTATCTCTCTCCTTCACCTCGAGCGTCGCGAGCCACGTCCGGGGCCTTGTCCCGTCAGGCGCACGGGAGCCGCCGCTGCCGCCGTCCTCGCTGGCACGCCGCTCGGTCAATGCAAGGATATCGAACAGAACATACAGGCCGATGGAAAAAGCTTCGCCACGTCATAAGCAGAAATGACTAATGGCACTTCGCAAAAACTGGCATGCGACCGCAGAGCCGAATGTCAGTCCCCCATCCCCCCCAGAGATTAGAAACACGGCCGCCTCAGCTGACTGTAACAGGGGAGGGTGGCAGCCCCCCGCTAATGTTCTCAGTGTTTCGGGCTTAAGGTAGAGTGAACTCTCACCCACCCCCTCCGCTGTCTCACCAAGATAAAAGTTTATCTTTTTTTTTTTCCCCTCCCTGCGAATTACACAGGGAAGTGAGTCGATAATGTCCCGACAATCAGCTTTTTACACAGAAGCCCAGGCTCAGGTGACTGCCGTGCTCTTTCACAGATCCGTCACGCCGAGAGGACAATACGGCACACCTGTGGGTCCATGGAGGGCCACTTCACTATCCTGAGAACATTAAGGTAAAAAAAAGGGGAAATCCTACTGAAGTCAGTGCTGTCAGGGCTGCACTGCTTAATGACTGAGACTATTACCCCATTAAAGTTTCACGTGTCTTGTTACAGGAGAGAGAGGAGGTAGACACACGGGTCTGCTATCTTAACCACACTGTAAGCAAGGTAATAACTGAATAATCTACTGCGGTGATACTCCTTAAATATAATTAATTACGTCTGTTGCCACCGGTCACAGACAAGAACATAACCTGCAAACCATTTCCTGATTCCTAAAAGAGAGAACGAAGGTGGATGAAAAGGGGGATTTTTGAGAGGATGACAGTCACATGGTGTCATTTGCAGGAAACAGAGAAAAGTAACGGATATGCACTGGCATGTTACACGACTGTTGGACATTTTATCATGGGAGACACTGTATGAAAACCACATATGTCCACTTTCTGACGACTGAGACTTTTTACTGTAGATGGAATGTGGACATTCTCCTGTCTACTGATAGCGTTTGATATCGCACAATATTTTACGAATTAGAAGAGTTTTGTACAATGGTAAATGTACAGTTGAATAGAGCACTGATTACGTCCACATATTTAGATTAGCTGTCAAAACCCGACCGAGTTCCCGAACACAGAGGCGAGGTTCGAACTAACGACACCATTGGAACACATCACTGCTAAAGGTGCCTCAGTACTTTGTTTTAGGTTTATTTTGTACATTTCTGCGAAAATGCTTTTTTTCACACTCTGTGAAACTGTTTTGGAGATACGTGTTTTTCATTGAACAGCAACGACATATCAATAATAGGCCAACTTTTGGTAAAAGTGGTTAAATGATAGAAAGTGCTTAAGTCTGATGTTACAGCAGCAGCATCTAAGCTCCTTAAATGCGATGGAGCAGATTGGTCTGCAGCCCGACACTCGAGCTCACCTTGGCCGCTGGGGCTCACTTAAAGGTGCATGACTTGAGGCCACTTTCATTACTCTGATGGCGATATTTGTCAGCTTGCAGCAGTATTAAAGGGAGACGCCCGTAATTGCATCATTCGTAACCATTTCCAATTGATGAAAGTGCGATTTTCATTACCATCGTGAGGAAAGACGCACTGAAGTTCATTTTCTTCCGCTTTGTGTTTTTTTCCTCATGCTGCTTTGTCCTCCCCCAGTTTTTCTGTGTTGAATCGATCGAGTTCCTTCCTCACACTTCACATATTCGGCCCGCAAATGCTGGGATGGTGAACCCGAGGAACAATGTCCCCACAGAAGCCTGTGTCTCCTATGAATTCCCAGGCCACTGGCTCAGAAAATCCAAGTTTGGATACAATTGCCGAACGGCAGGATTCCAGTGACATCATACAGACTGCAAATCTCACGTGTGAAGGATCGGAAACCTGATCAAACCCATGTGTAATTACACTGTTTTCCCTCTCACTGCAATCTGCTAACCCCTTTCCATCGTCCTTCTCATTCATGCTACTTGGATACAAATGGAATATTCTTTCCTATCACAATTCATCTATTACAATGTAAAGTAACCACAGAGCCACAATATATTTCACGTAATTGTGCCCTAGTGTGCTGCTTTCGGTTTGATTCATGGCAGCTTACGGCATCGCTACAAAGACACGGGAAATACGGGATCTCTCCGGCCATCTATCTGCAATGGATGTATAGTTATCACACACAAAGGTATGTAGGGAAAAGATGAATTCCCGAGTAGATGCATACATACAGATAGAGAGGGAGAAGGGCTGCCGCTAATGGACATCAGTGTGCGTTTCTGAAGTCAGAAATGTATGCGTGTGTATGGGGGGGGGGGGGTGTTCAGCCTGCGATGATCTGATAAGAGGATTCCAACAGCATGATTACATCTGAAGCTCTTTTGTCTTCCAGTAGCACGGATTACATGATTTATTAGAGAGCAAGGTTTAACTGTGTTGGGTGCTAATTCCCTCCCACACCCTAAAGTCCCAAAGAAGTTAATGCATATTAAGCAGCTGTGGTTGGGGGGACGGGCGGGCAAGGTACTTCTCCCCAGGTCAGATTTTGATTGTTTCGAGATGGCGAGTTGGAGATGTGCCTTTGTCCCTGTGTTCTCTTTGTATTTATTGTGATGTTTGCTGCTCCTGTGCTTACCCTGCCCTGGTCCACTCCATTTCAGCCAATTCCAGTTGGAGGATCTCTGCCGTGCAAGATCACAATGGAGGATCGCTGCCACACAGGTTATTCGCTTGTGATGGCCATGGTGGATCATCAGGAAGGTTTGTCACATGGGACTAACATCCAGGATCACCATAACAGGGTGCCGTAGAGGCTCAGCACAGGAACCACCATGTAGGATCACCGTGACAGGGTGCCATAGAGGCTCAGCACAGGAACCACCATGTAGGATCACCGTGACAGGGTGCCATAGAGGCTCAGCACAGGAACCACCATGTAGGATCACCGTGACAGAGTGCCATAGAGGCTCAGCACAGGAACCACCATGTAGGATCACCGTGACAGGGTGCCATAGAGGCTCAGCACAGGAACCACCATGTAGGATCACTGTGACAGGGAGCCATAGAGGCTCAGCACAGGAACCACCATGTAGGATTGCTGTGATGGAACTCCATATAGCATCACTTTCAGAATGACCATGCTGGACTTCCGTGTGAGATTGCCACGGGGATTAATTTGTCAGATTGCTGTGATGGAGTGCCATATGGGATCACCTTAATGTCATGCCACAATGGACCACCACAGGTATCACCAGGTGAGATCGTTATGACAGTGTCACATGGGATTGCCATGAGGATCAACTAGCGGGATCACCAGGACAGAGTTCCACATAGGATTTTCACGAGGATCACCTAAGGGGATCATCATGAAGTAGTGTCACATGGGATCGGCACAGGGATCACCTAAAGGGATCATTATAAAGCAGTGTCACATGAGATCGGCACAGGGATCACCTAAAGGGATCGTCATGAAGCAGTGTCACATGGGCTCGGCACAGGGATCACCTAAAGGGATCGTCATGAAGCAGTGTCACATGGGCTCGGCACAGGGATCACCTAAAGGGATCGTCATGAAGCAGTGTCACATGGGCTCGGCACAGGGATCACCTAAAGGGATCGTCATGAAGCAGTGTCACATGGGCTCGGCACAGGGATCACCTAAAGGGATCGTCATGAAGCAGTGTCACATGGGCTCGGCACAGGGATCACCTAAAGGGATCGTCATGAAGCAGTGTCACATGGGATCGGCACAGGGATCACCTAAAGGGATCGTCATGAAGCAGTGTCACATGGGCTCGGCACAGGGATCACCTAAAGGGATCGTCATGAAGCAGTGTCACATGGGCTCGGCACAGGGATCACCTAAAGGGATCGTCATGAAGCAGTGTCACATGGGCTCGGCACAGGGATCACCTAAAGGGATCGTCATGAAGCAGTGTCACATGGGCTCGGCACAGGGATCACCTAAAGGGATCGTCATGAAGCAGTGTCACATGGGCTCGGCACAGGGATCACCTAAAGGGATCGTCATGAAGCAGTGTCACATGGGCTCGGCACAGGGATCACCTAAAGGGATCGTCATGAAGCAGTGTCACATGGGATCGGCACAGGGATCACCTAAAGGGATCGTCATGAAGCAGTGTCACATGGGCTCGGCACAGGGATCACCTAAAGGGATCGTCATGAAGCAGTGTCACATGGGATCGGCACAGGGATCACCTAAAGGGATCGTCATGAAGCAGTGTCACATGGGCTCGGCACAGGGATCACCAAGCTCAAACCCAATGCAGAAGCAGTGCCAGGGATCGCAGTGCCTGCTATGGCTCCAGTGCTGTCACAAGCACCCTGGTCCTCCTCATACCTGCACTGCTATTCAGACCCCAGCCACCACCGGCTCATTCCTGCCACACCCACACCTTGATGCAGAGGCCAGATCTGCCCCCTTCCCCTCCCTGTAAAGCAGCACCACGAGGTCGCAACCCTCTCACCTCTTCAACTTGTCAGTAGGCGGGAAAGGCCTCGCGCAAGCCACTCTGCCCCCCCAGCCGGCCCCCCCAGCCCAGCCCAGCTCCCTGCAGCTTCTACCTGATGGCCCGTTCAGGCAAAACCCACACAGGGAGCGAATCTCAGGGTGCGGAGTCAGCATCTCATCACAGAGTGTGCTGAGGGAAAACAATTTGCACGGCCTCCCACCGACTCTGCTTTCACATGGCTGTATGGGAACATATCAGCCTCCATTCAGTAAGCAAGTCAGCCTGGAGGAGCTAACAGCGGCCTCACGCAAGGCCTAGAGCACATGAACACTCAGCCTCCCTTTTAAACACCCCAAGAAATTCTGCATCCCGCTACACACCTGCTTTAGCGTATCCTAATTAAACCCATTATTTTCATTTTCCTTATTTTATTTCATTTCTTTCAGTCATTTAACTAAAGTAAGGTGAGTGCTGGTGACAACAGGTTTAACAAGGTCATGTCGAATATTAGTGATCACATATATATCATGGTGAAACTGATGTAAATGTGATGTGTAATGTCCTATAACATTATGTTATCTCTATGTTCAGCAAAAATTCCAAAATTATCGAATACAAATGCAGAAGTCAAAATTTAAATGCGTGTATAAACTGTATTTACGGCCTGTTTGGGCCAGACTTTTCCCAACTCCCAAGGTAGATATCGCGGAGTACTATCCAGTCTAATTAACAGGGCGACACCCCCATGGTGTTAAATCTGCAGTATGTTTATGCCCTTGCTGTGGTTGTCTGCTAAATGTCCTCTTTTTACAACGTAACGAAATATAAGGAAATTACCGCCGTCTTCCACGAGCATGTTTTTTGCACTAACATGATCTGTATTATTTCAGTCGCGGTAGCTAAACTTTTTTCGACTTGCCTTATGTCGTCATTACGAGTAGGTTTGCATGGCTATGCTGCCGTTTGCTGGACTTACCTTGTTCAGTTTGTAAAGTACAGAACACCTTCTGCCTAGTGTTTTTGGTTTACGAAAAAATTACAAAAACACACACAAAGAAAAAAGTCTGATTCCTTGCCAGAGTCTACGGTTTAGCTTTCGTTGAAAAGCCGCCACAGCTATTAGCATTGGTGTGTGTCCACGGAAATGAATGGGCGGTCCATTGTTAAATTATGATTTCGAATCTTTGGGACTGCGGGAGTTTAAATTCTCTTTTATAACTCTACAGTAAATCACATGTATTCTGCATACATTTCGTAAGCCAAATATGATTGTTTGAATCTTCCATAATTTGATACGAATCCACATCACGTGGCTTTCACTAAGATTATTTGCTGTGTACTGTAATATATGCGCTGATTTTATACGACCAAACAGTGTCACTGAACCCACAGCGAAATGTGTGCTTATTTGTAAGCAGTTATTCCAGTATGCAGTAAATTCCTTCTTTAGATTTCCATTTAACATGGAAAGAAACATGACGGGGTTGTGTGTGTTTTAAAAAGGAATTGAAAAACTAATTAACGCTGTCTTCGACTGGATTTCAGGACTTCTGTCTATGTTGAACTAAAATTAAACCAGGGATGATCAAATAATTAAAAAACAACGCAGAATCTGTTTCAAGCTTAGCGCAAAAACATTTTCTCGTAGATTTTTACGTGTTTTATTTACGTTTTTAATTGTCTTGTTTGTCAACATATCGTCTATAGCATCTTCATGTAGATGTATATATTTATCAGGGGAAATTACGGGTCTCGGTTCAATCCCAGTTTTGCTGTATGTGCGCGCGTATGTGTGGCTCTAAAGAGGCCTAGCGTATTTATATCCCCAAGCTGCAACCCCAGCTCGGCTCCCACAGGCCCTAAATCCCCGCTGCGCTCCCCCTCCGAGCGCCCACTGACGTGCAGCATGCCGGAGCGGCCGCGTTTTGCCTATGCATTAGCCATCCATTTCCTCCGCCTGACACCTCTCCAACATAAAACCGTAAGGCGGAGGTAAAATATCTCTCTCCTGACGAAAATAAAGCTTTGTCTCCCTCCTGATCTATAGGATATAAAATAAAGCCACGGCTTTGATGGTGGCTTTACCTTATGCAAGGCTTGCTTTTTGCGCACACAGAAGGCAATGAAGACGAATGGCACGAGATTGCCTGTGGTGTGTCTCTCGTGCTCCTTTAGATCACTGTGCCTCCATCTCCACCCTCAGTTCAGTTGGCTGGAGTTCTTTCAAATAAGTTCTTCGGGCAACCTTTATTACTGATTACCTGCCAATGGCAATGGCACGTTATATTTATTTATTTATTGCCCAGTCCAGTAGTGATAATTGAGGCTTTTGTATGAAACAATTCTCCGCTTTTCCTGCCTCCTCTCCCATTGACAGCTTGGTACATATAGAATATTTTAGTTCTATTTTTTTTTACAACAAGTCCGTTTATTAAAACGCGTGGAAGACTTTTTGGGGAAGAAAAGAAACAATACCGTTTTCTCCTGTTTTTGATACGTTTCGTTTTTAACGTCCCCGGTTTTTAAAAGCGCTGTATCATGTACGAGACAATTTATCTCTGTTTCACCGCACTTGTGTACTGGTGCAGAACAGCGCTCCCTTGATTCGTGTTGATCTGCTCATTAATCCCTGACGTGATGATCGTTGCATTGGCCCAATTTTTGAAAATGCCTTCAGATTCTTTGAATTAATTACAACTTTTCTGACTTAAATAATAATAATTTAAAAGCTTTGTCCGGTTATATTTAGTGCGATAATACGCTCGTTTAGGTAAATCATAATAGTAATACATACATTCCACTTACAAAATATTTCGGGTGAGATTTTTGTTGTTTCATATAACCTTGTGCCTTATTAAATTCAAACAAATAATTGTAAGAGCATCCATCCATCCATCCATTTTCTGTTCCCGCTATCATACAACTAAATAGCCTAGTTGACTATGTTGTCACCAAAACTAAAACATGTTAAACAAAAAAGTCAGAAATGTTTTTTTTTATCCACTGCTGTACATTAAAAAGACATTATACGACATATAAAGTTTTACTTCCTTTTTGCGTTGTCTACGTGGACATTTAAGATATCGGTATTGTCCGTATCCTACGTGTTATTTTTCTTTATTGCCACATACGCAAAAAAAAAAAAAAAAAAAAACATTGGGTAAAAGACACCTCGGACCTACCATCCACCAGTCTTTCTGCTTTAATTTATCCCCGGGTCGTTGATATCAGTGGCGGACAGAACAGCACTCGCTTATGGGGTCTCAGCGCGAGAAAGCCGCCCCTTCAGCAGCTATCTGCCGATTTTCAGCCTCGCAGCTCGTCCCCTGAGCATTGCCCACTGCGCGATAATATCTCAAAGGGAGTGGTTATCACCAGGCATTATATTATAATCATTAGTGATCCTAGCCCTTTCACCCGTATTGCAGAATAAGCGCGGGGAACCATTAATCTAAACTAGAGCAACTGTTCGCTGAGACTACCCGTTTCCCATTCGCGTTGGACAGGGGATAATGTTATAATTTCTCATTTCTCCATGCCACTGTTTTAAAAGGAAAATGGGTCTGCCCACCGGCTTTGTGTAATTCATAGAGAAAAAAAAATCAACTGCAGCTCGTATAATAATCCCATTATAAAAAGTGTACCTGTTTAATGATTTTAGTTTAATAGTAAGAACATTTTTAAAACTTTCAAAGGCTCTGCCAATATGCCTTATAAATGTGGAGGATTTTTTTGTGGTTTATCGTTTTTTTGCCTTTATTAATAATTTCCCTTGGGCTGTTATGTGCCCGTACGACGTAAAGAAAATAAAAATAGTTGTATGGGGTTACAAAAGACAGAATTGGCTGTTTGTTAATTTGTTTTAAGCAGAATGAGTAGAATGATTACGGTGCAATTCCTGTGTCGATATTATCGCTGACGAAGTACTTAGGCGAAAAGTCAATATAAAATACAAAAAGTTGCATTTATTTAGCCGAAAGACCGCGCAATGTAAAACGATGCGCAAAGTCTTCTCTGCGTTTGATTATTGGTTTTGGGAGAGAAATAACAGCTGTTACGGTGACGGGACAGCCAAAAGAGATCTATAACGGCCATCGAATTTCTCTAGCCAGTCTGCTACAGAGTTGGGAAGTCAGGAAAATGTTTTTGTTGAGTTTTTTTTTTTTGGTCAATATCCAGAGATGGGTTCGACATGTCTTCCTAAAACTATCGGACCATAAACTTCAGAAATTATGCTTGTTTTTCAAATATCATAATTGTTTTCATTTCCAACATTGCAGTTAAAACTTTCGTATTAAAAATAGTATGATATGAACGCACTGCTTGTATTTTTTACATGGATCACTGCAGGATATCTGTGTGTGACGTGCAGGCACGTGAGTCGCAGATAATGCAGGGAATTGTTCCCGACGAGTAACGTATGATACTGCTGCAGTTCTGCTTGTGCCTCGCCTCAGCTCTCGTCGGTAACGGCTCGCCCGTGAGCTCCGATCGACTGCAGCGTTACTTCACGGAGGTGCGCAACTGCATGCAGCACCGCAGCGTTCATCCGCTCTGAGTGACAGGGTGTCTATCTTGCGCCCACTTCCCACTTGTCCTTACTGCGAAAATAAAGACATTTTTAAAGCATACAATACACGTAGCTCTGCCACTTATGTATATCTTCCTCGTTTGTTTAATGTAGCTCAGATACGAAACCGTAGCTATATTGGTGACAGGGAAATACCGTCCTTTTGATTACACGCGGTAGCCAATATCTTAGCTGCACACCTCAGACTATTTCAGTGTCAGGTTTACGGCTTTTTTTTCAAACCAGGAAGCTACATGAACAACGTAAGTAATCTTATTAGACGGTCAACAAAATTAATTAATCTAACACCAATATTTTTGCATTATATTAACCTATTATGTAGACCTATACACATATCTGATGTTGTTAAATAATGAGGGAAATGTATAAAATAAATACGTTTTTTCTGTGGGTGTGTAATAGTTCGTGCACTCATGATTATTCTTTGGTCCTGGAAATGGTGATTTGTGTGTGTGTGTGTGTGTGTGTGTGTGTGTATATATATATATATATATATATATATATATATATATATATATATATATATAACTTTTTTCCAGTTTATTGACGTCCGATGTTGTATTTCAAATGTAGATGTAGCCTAAAATATTTTATGTTTTCCGCATAGTTTTATATTCTCTAGAAATGTTAAACTTTTTTCTTCAAGACATCTGGACTATTTGACTGGCATTCAAGAAGGACTCGCGGTTAAAGTATTTCGTTAACAATGATTTTCATTTGAATGAAATGATACTGTTGATAGAGTAAAATAACAAAGCTTTATTAATTTTGAAATTGTGAGACATAAAGGAAAGGCTGTAGGCATGCTGCACCAAGCTTTCGCTTTTCGGAAATTATAATGCACCAATTTGCCGCATTTAAGTAAGCATCTGATTTGTTTACAAATAATTGTTAGTATTTGCCACGTGCGATGCTTAGTTTAATTGTGTCCCATATTGCTTCCGTCTGTTAAATTTAAATCACTTGCAATGAAATGTATTTTACGATCTGTTATTCAGTTGTTTATTGTTAATTGGATTTATTAGTTTTTTTTTGTCTTGCATTTTATGTAGGTATTCGTTAACAGATCGCACATTTTATTGTGAATAAAAATTAACTTAACTGCGTGGTTAAAACTGTATACACTATGATGTATACTAAATCCTTTCTTAAATCCATAGATCGATTCAAAACAAAGTACATAAACAAATAAACAATGGCAGGAGGGGGAAATCAGAGCATTGCAAAGCGAGGCCCTCCGCTCCTAGGCCCGCTCTCTCAGAGCTCGCGGCAGTACCGCGCGCTCAGCTGATCAAAGCTCGAGCCATGGGTAATATTTCTCACTTTATTACTAGAGTCACTGCGAGTCTGCACGGCCTGCGATCACAAACTGCACAATGCTGTCATACTCCTTGGGTTTAAGGTCACCTATAGTCATACAATGATAAAAGTATACATGTTATTAAACTGTGTAAGAGGTTGCATTTCTTATTCAATGAGTATTCCAACAATCTTTTCTCTTTCAATTGCCTACAGTTTATAAGTAAATGTTTCATTAATCTTTTACTTTAGTAAAAGTTATGAAAAATTTAAGGTAATTTGAACTGTAGCGATTTTTTTATTTTATTTTATCAAAACACCATTAATATTATATGCACTTGAATACTATCACCTTATTTAAAACTTTCGTCTTATCCGTTCATAGTAAATTGGCTCCATGCATGAAGGAGCAGATTCTTATATCTATGACGAAATCGACGTGTGATACTATAGGCAACACAGTCGCAATATCATAGGCCTACTCCAATCAATGGCGGAAAAGGGTAAAACCCTTTAAAATAATTTCATTAATACAGATCTTATATATCGAATTATTAATACATGTAGGCCTACTTCAATATCTAATTATTTTAGTTTGAGCTCCAAATGCGTTTTATTCTTTACGATGCGTAGAATTATTTATATGTATGCTGACGATGCAGCGGTTAGCAGGTGTGGCTTATGTGCGCTCGCGATAGAAATCGCTAAACTAAAACGTTTAGTCTAAAATCAGCTTCAGCTGGTGCTGAGATTGCTTGTTGTATTATGTCCGTGCTGCATACCTGCTTACGTGACTGCAAGCTAAGTGCAATGGTAATTCAAGTGAACTTGAACCTTCGGCAACTATGGCAGCGGGTCGTTTTCCTCTGGATTTAAGTCTGTCGATATTTCCTACGCTGTTTGGTACTTGTGAATCTGGCAGTGTAATTACGTTGCGTAAGGGGGACAGTAAAATACGCCACGTCACACAGACACAAGGAAAGGTAGGTAAACTGGTAACAGAAGGGTATGCAAAGTAGTAACATAAAGACCGATCTGCAGGAGTTGCCGGTATTGATATTTGTCCCGTGTCGTCACAGATAGAAAGCAAGCGAATCTGAATGTGCATTGGCCAATACAGCAATTCAACATAATAACCTTTCCGACGTTAAAATTGCTTACAGCCCCTTAAGCTATTAAATGTCACAACAGGGTAGGCCCATTCTACATGGAAAAGCAGGCGCGTGATCCCGGGCACGTGTTTGGCTGGCATGCGTTTCATCGTTTGTTTCCTTGGGGCCGTGCATTTCTCGATCGATAGCTCCCTCTAGCCTTGCCCCTGCTCACGGCTCCCTTGGTTTCAGTAATGTAAAGCGAATGGGGAAAACGCATGCCTTTTTCAGTTATGAAAATGCAAAATAACACTATGGTGAATAATGTATTAATAATAACGGATGGCCGGGTCATTATGCTATTAGTAATATTTTCAACTGCCGCATATATATAGGCATAGTTCAATAAATGTAACTTTTAGATTAAATAACCCGTTGGCAAACAGATATATATTTTATTCTGTAAACACCGTTCTTAAAACTTAAAAATAGCATTTGCCCCCTTTCGATGCTTCTGCGTACCCCTCCAGTTCCGCAAATGGGATCGCCTTACACGTCTCATGCCTTCCCAGCTATCTGACTAATCTCACGTGTTATCATGTCTAGGATGAACTGATCCAAATAAGCATTCTGAGGCTAACATGTAACTTATTTGGGGGGAATCTATGCGCCTCAGAAAATAAGAGAATGTAATCGAGTAAACAATGTCGCTGCCTTTACAATATTTTATGACATTCGTCAGAAATATATATGTAGCAAGCTCAGTAGTAGTTGGGCTATAGTATTTAAAATGAAAAAATATTGCCATATACTTGATGTTACGCTGATAACATATTCAATTATAAACAATGGTAGACTTAAATGATTTTTTCCAACTAGAATAGTTTATTAACCAAACTGTGTTCAGCACACCACTGAAACTGACCCAAACCAAACCACATAAAAATTTACCTCCCTGTACAACGGATTTGACTTGAGAATTCTGAAGGTGTCAGTAATGGCTGAGTTTTGTCGACTAACTGCCAAAACTCCGATTTTTTTTTCTTCCAAAAGCCTTCCTGTTGTTTTCCCCTCCCTTCCTTCTCCTCTCTTTGAGACGTTAGTGGAAACATAACCAGATGCTCAGCAGATGAATTAAAATACACTCGGCGCAGACTTAACAAACAGACAGTCACATGTAAGGGGTCGAGCAAGGGGGTTAGGGGGTGGCGTCTGACAAAAAACAAGGGAAAAAGATGCGGGGGCGCGAAGACGTTGTGTGTTCATCTCTTATCTGATATTCTTTCCGCAACGACACATGTCATCTAAGGGTCCCGTAGTCAAAGAAAGCGCTCCCCAGACGATCTTCGGCAGCTGTCACCGCCGCGCGTTGTGCTATAGGGCCGGTCGCAGCTTTGACTGCCCCTTCCACTCCGCCTTACACGAGAAGCGCCCCATATGCACAAGGCAGAACTGTATTGATTCCAGATTTCAGCCGGCAATTTATACCCCGTCAGGATGCACTTATGTGAAAGGATGGCGCTTTGTATTTTAACAGTGCACGCAAGAGTCTCTTCTCGCTTATGTGCCTATATTATGGTTTGGCCATACCATACCATCTTTATTTATAAAGCACTTTAAATCAACCATATAGCTGACACAAAATCCTGTACATTGGAGCACTGGAGAGAGAAAATAAAAACAAATACAAAGTCAGTCGCTGGCGGTAGTAATTGTTGTAGTGAGCTCGATGTGTGTGGCTTAAGTGTTGCATATGCTTAAGAAACATATGGTTAAATAAAAATGTTAGGTGCAACTAAGTCACCTCAGTTGTACTGATCATTGGCAGAAAAAAAACACACAAACAGTCGTGTGGTTGGCTCGTTTCATGTGGAAAGTTCAGATCTTGTTCGTGAATACGTTCGAGTGGTGGAAACGTGTACTACCTTAGCGTGAAATATCGCAATATAAATCGATTTAATGAGCCAATGTGCAGTTATTGTGGATATCTTCGTCAAAATAGCAAGTTAATTAGTGCAACGGTGTATAATATGTTCATGCTGGGGTTTCCCTTGTTTTGAATTCAAACAAAAGGTATAAGCTCATAGTCAGGGCAAACAGATTAACAGTCTAGTTTAAACATTCTTAAAGACTAGCTGGCCACATAAGTTTTCGGGACAATAAATAACAGCAGTTTTATATACTTGTTTCACGAACATAAAAATATTAGTTCGATTACCGTACTTGGTAGTGTATATAGACTTCGAGTTCTTTTTTTTTCTTTAGAAATCTGAGCGTTGTAGTCTTTTTTAAATTTGGTTTTAGATTTTAAGTTTAGATTTCAAAATAACTAGCAACACTGTAACTGTTACCAGGATCGGGATTCAACCACTTCGGTTTCACCCCAACTTTTTTGGAACACTGAACGCCAGGTTCAGAGTAAAGCGAATCGTTAAATCATCGGTAAGATGTTATTAAAACAAGAACTTGTCGGGTCCCTCTGGATGTTGATTCGTGCATTTCAGATGGATAGACTTAACAGTCCTAATTAAACATGCAAAGGTGTCCAAACCATCAGCAGGTGTCAGGGTGATCTAACAACCTGTAAACTTTAGTACCTAGCCGTCTTTCACTTTCCGCCCTAACTTTCCGACAAAAGAGCAAAGGAGAAAATAGCTGGGCCCAGATTCTGTCTAGATTAATACACGCGTTGAAGTTTCCAGTCGTAATACTTACTAAAACAAATTGCTTTGACTTCATTATAATTGCGTACCAATGGAGCAGACTCTTATGACAATCTACGCATAAATTAGAACTGTATTCTTTGCCCTTCGTTTTTAGATGCACACCGTAGGAAAGTGGCATAGTAAAATGAAAAAATATGGATAATGAATTTAAGAATGACGCAAAATCGGCGGCTTAAGGGTAACGTAAATAATCACTTTTTAGTCGAGCGCACTTACCTGTGGGCGCACTCCTGAAAGCAGACCTCCAATTCCAAAACAATTCCCCGATCATTTTTCTATTTTCAGGTCCTACGAAGCATGTGACTCAGATACCTATGCAGTCTCTTTACAGGGTATTACATGCGCTTTATTGCGTTACATATTTACACAACTGAAGACACAACTGGCGTTTTTTTTCCGCCCGTTTTCATTCTGTCTTTTGTTGATTTATTGCGTCTATTGCAACGCAGATTCACACAGATTTCTATAACCAGGAAATTCAAAGGGATGCGTATTTCTGTTCATCCGCCGTCCTGTTAAGTCATAATAATCTGTCCTCATATTTTATAGTCAAACACACCAATAATCCTGAATATTTTTGCTTCTTTCTCTAACAATCGGCATGATATGCTCCTTAACCTATAACGAATCGCCTCTGAGAAACTGAACTTATTTACGGATATTAGGCTATTGGTCTCAGGCCTTCAAACAAACAATCGTATATTCGCCTACGAATTGTACACAGTTATAAACTTAGTAATAAATACCTTTCGGATTTGTTATTCATATATACCTTGTCAAATGAGTCCAAATGACGTCCAAATAGTTCCGTGACCATATGGATAATTATTCTTTCACCTAGACCGTTTGTATTTTTTAAAGTCGAGCCACCATATTATAACTAACATATGACAGTTTCTGAGATTTTTGACAATTGGTTTGTTCTGTTCCCTATAAATAGTACAGAGTGTACCGGCAGAGCTTGGACGAGATGGCTAATGGTTACTCGGATGGCAGGACGCTGATTGGCTTCAGCGGAGCGTGACGTCACGAAGCTGTGAATAAGGCTGGCTCGTGTGCTTTCAGGAACATGCAGAATACTGAAGGCTGAGCGAGGAGCGTCAGCCCTGCAAGGAGATGACAGACGCGCTTTTACAACACTAGCATCGTGTACTACACCGAGGGAAACCACAGAACCGGAGGGGAAGCACAACTAGTCACTTCTAGTCAGACGGTTGGGTATCGTTTTTCGACGGGTGTTCACCAGTGGATAAACGGTTATGACAAAGTATATTATTATGCCTCATGGCTTGTTCGTACTACTGTATGTCAGTATTGTAAAAACAATAATTTGATGAATTTTCAACATTTACGCACACAAAACGATCTCTCGCCAATGCTTTACCTTGACGAACACGGAGAACTGCTAACAGGCTGAGGTGGTTTGAATTTCTTTTGATGGTGATTTGATCTTCACTTCTATAAATTTATATTTTAATACCGACTCGTTGATTTGTATGGAAGAAGAACGAGAAGATTGACTCCCGAGGCTTCAAAGGCTGTGGTGCTACCTCATACTTGAGAACACTCTATTAATCTTTTTGCCACCATCACCTGCCGTTTGGACCCTACGGATCTGTTCGCTGACGACTTGTACCAAGAAGGAAAGGACAGGCGCCGTTATTTGAAAATTTCCTTTAACACAACCACGCTAGGAACTTCAAGCAGATAGAGAACCAAATCCCATCATAAGAAGAAGACAACCCTTTTAAAAAAGAGAGAGAACGAGAAGAAATTAAACAATCAAACGAAAAACTTGAGGCAGAGTACCACAGTAGAATTGTGGGAGCAAGTCCAAAGACGATGGTTCACTGTGCTGGGTGCGAGAGGCCTATATTGGACAGATTTCTACTCAATGTTCTGGACAGAGCATGGCACGTCAAATGTGTACAGTGCTGTGAGTGCAAATGTAATTTAACGGAGAAATGTTTTTCTCGGGAGGGAAAACTATATTGTAAAAACGACTTCTTTAGGTAAGCTCTTGACTCAAACCTCTCTTTTCTTTTCTTACCCAAGCAATTCTTTAAACTGTTTCATTTGGACAGGCTGCATTAGAATACAAAACGCAAACAAAAGGGAATTTTCTTCTGTCGATAATTAAACCGCCTTAGATGGAATATACATTTTTATTATTGCGGCGTGATTTATACTATAATTAAAGAAACAGATTTAGTATCTTTGATATGTAGCCCGACCTCATTTCCTGAAACGCAACACAAACTTGCCCAAATAATGTCTGTGTAAATGAACTGCAGGTAAGTTAAATTAATTCTGAGCTAGGCTGAACGTTTATGATCGGATGTTTTTCAGAGCATTAAACAACAATTGGTAACACTTTAATTGTAGCCTTTCAAACTCAATTTATTATAATTATTTTTATTAAATCCTAAATAGCATTACTATTGAGCAGTATGAAACATTCTTGAGATAAAATCTAATGTTTATGCAGGTCATGCATTATAAAAGGCTAACATACCAAACAATTTTAGGCCTCACTATTGCTGTTGTGCCTGTTTACGCGTAGTGTATACAGTTTTCAATTTACTCCATTCCAATAATCAGACAAAATAGGACAATATAATTTCGTGACAGTCAGTTAACTTAAAAGATCTTTCGATTTTTTTTCCATTTCAACGTCTCGGAATTTTTGCTGTTTTTCGAAAGTGGAAAACTATTTGAAATATCGCGCATTTTCCCAACCATTTCCACATTTAGAAGATATATCAACCTGCCCGGTGTAAAATGAGTTGAAGTGATATATAAGGAACTTTTTTATTAGATTACCGACTAATTAAAGGCTTGTTAATTTGTATTGTTATGTAAAGCAATGGGCAGATACGTTACAAGTCTGTGTGCTCATCCTCGGTAAGGGGCTTTAAGGAAATCGCGCTTTGTTTACAAGGCGCGCGAGCCAGGGAAGCCGCAGGGATCAGTGATCCGCCAGGGTTCCAGGAGGAAGTGTAACCCGGCTCAGTGGCGGGCTGTCTGCACAGACTCGTGTGTTTGCCGCGGTTCAAGTGAAGATGTGATAAGTGGATTTGAATAATGAACCACTTTTAAGGGGAAACCCGCAGACAAAGCATCACAGACGTGCAGTCGACATATATTTGCGCATCGTTCCAATAAGCGCTGCTTAGGCATGTACACAGTTGACAATTACCGGAATTGTGTATCATTGGTGTTATTTCTTAGAATCTCGCATGTTTTATTACAATTTAAATTGACAGTATTTGCGAAGTGACAATGTAAATAATTTAGTTTTTAGTTTTATATTTTATTTTAGAAGATGAAAAAGATTATAGGCCTATTGAAAAGAAAATTGGCAATGCTAGTTGGACCTAACGCTTGGCTTATTATCGGGTTAAAACAATTTAGGCTGAAATACAATATATATTATATTAATTATCCAGTGTTCTTCTATAAATTATTCACATCATTTTTCCCACAACCATATGCAAAAGCAGACTGTAATATAATTATATCCAGTTTTATTTAATGCTGAGAGTAAAAGAAAAACCTATATTACGTGCATATTGTCGATGTATTACTGATGTTCGTCAAGATTTTTATTTTATTTATTTATTTTTTTGTCAAAGAAACGGGGTCCTGTTACCCCTCAGAAGACCAGAGTGACTGAAATGTCAGTTGCATATATACAAAATGCAGCATTACATATTTGCTGAAACAAAATAATTCGGCATACAAATTGGCCCAGAGATAATAATCTCCATGCTCCAGCATGATGTTATATATTACTGTACTTAAACCTCCTTGACTTTCGTGCTTGAAAACACTTTTCGCATTTCTTTCCTAAAAAACGTTTATGGCAATGAAATTCACGAGAGTTTGTTAATGTTTTTTTTGCACAATGGCGAGTATTGAGCTAACGTTGCCCCGTCGTCTCTTTCTTCGCTCTCCTTTTGCAGGCGATTCGGTACTAAATGCGCGGGTTGTGCTCAGGGGATCTCGCCGAACGACCTGGTGCGGAGAGCGAGGAGCAAAGTGTTTCACTTGAACTGCTTCACGTGCATGATGTGCAACAAACAGCTCTCTACCGGAGAGGAACTCTACATAATAGACGAGAACAAATTTGTTTGTAAGGAAGATTACCTGGGCAACAGTAACGTGAAGGACACCAACCTCCTCTCAGGTACGACGAGATACTAGTGCAAGAAAGCCAGCTTAATTCAGCAAGCATGTACAAAATTATCGGTTTATTTAATTTAATGTTGCTTGATAAAACTACTACCATTTCATTATCAAAAGTAATTAAGAACAATTTTGATCACATGTATTGAAACATGTTTATATGCCCGGCCGTTCAGTTACGATTTCCAAACAATATTCAAATATATGAAGAAGTATTTAAATCAGTATGTAATCTGGTCACCGCATTTCTACATTTTTCCTGAGGCGCGACACTTTCATTTGTGTGTGTTTCGTGTGGATGTGCGGTTATTTTTACGGTATATTTCTATTAATTTTGTCAGTTGCATGACAAGGCATTTAGGCCACTGCTAAAATATTGGCTGTCGTATAAATAATCATTTTTATATTCATCCGAAACTCATCAATGTTCATAGACAATACCTTTCTCTCAAGAGAAAATTTGTTTTGAAACATTTTGATGCAGTGTGTTTCTGTTGATCAAACTGGCTTTGTGGTATCTTTATTTCAGGGGATTTTTATATAAATATAGAAACTACATATTGAATACATGGGGTACCTAATCTGGAAGTAGGCCTGCATTTAATCATATTCTGATTTTAATGTTTTATCTTGTATTTCTCCAACAGTTACGGCGTGCAGTGACCCTAGTTTGTCTCCAGATTCTCAAGATCACTTGCAAGACGACGTTAAAGACTCGGAAATTGCGAATCTGTCTGACAAAGAAATAGTAAACAATGAAAATGACGACCAAAATCTGGGCGGTAAACGACGCGGACCGCGAACCACCATTAAAGCCAAGCAACTGGAGACTCTGAAGGCGGCGTTCGCGGCCACCCCGAAGCCCACGAGACACATCAGGGAGCAGCTAGCGCAGGAGACGGGGCTCAACATGCGAGTGATTCAGGTAAAAGGGAAATAGTCCAGCGGCAAGAAATGAACCAGATACCTGTGAATAAGTAGCCTATATAACACAAAAATTACAGGATGATAAAAAGATACACATTTGCAGAGATATATTATATCAGTAAGATCTTAAAATTTGTAATGATTTGCAGCGTTTTGTCCTTCTTTCCGTGACACTTTTAAAACTAACTGTAAATTATGACAGCCTTTGGACTAAGTTTGATTGAATTTAATTTACCTAAACGCAAAAAAGCCAGAGAGAATTTGCCGTTATTTCAATTGTCTTCCGGGCGAAGCGGACGGATATTAACTCCCAGCGCTTTAGGCTTTTTTAAAACGCTACCAACAAATTAAAACATATGATGATGGCTTGTTATATTATGGAAAGTGTCACACCGGACGCCCGGGCTGTCGGAGGGGCACACGAGGAGAGCTGTCCTTTGCCATGGCCTCTCTCCATGTTTCGAGTGTGTCAGAGGCGCCGCGCACCGAACAGCTACCGACACCGAACACGTTTACAAATCACTTAAATCCTATAATCGCCTGTATGGAAATCGTAGAGACCGGGGGCATGCTTTCATCGGAGGATGTCACACTGAATTCAAAAGCGAAATATTTGGCATTTGGCTTCGTATTTTCAAAGAATATTCATGTGGCTATTTTAGATAACTGGCTAGAGTAACGGTTAGATATGCCAACTGGCGTGACACTCCCGCGGACGCTGGGAGTCTTGGCAATAGGGTGGCATCACGTTTTGCGACAACATTTAAGGCCTGCTGGGCCCTTACGTAGTCAAGTGGAAACGCACAAATCTGTTTCAAATTTTTGACTGCTGCCGCGGCCTTGAAGATGGTAAAAAAATAACAAGGATGATCCATACCAGATATTGATTATTAGTCGTGGTACGTACGTACTACTACTACTACTACTACTACTACTACTACTAATAATAATAATAATAATTATTATTGTTATTATTATTATTAGTAGTACTACTACTACGAATAATAATAATAATTATTATTATTATTAATAATAATATTAATAATGATGATAATAGTAATAATAATTATTATTATACTTGGCTTGATTTTACGCTGCAGGCTATTTACCGGGTGTTTAGGTAACGAGAGAAGATGAAAAGCGGGCTACATTGTTTGCATTAATAATTTGGACGCGATGAAAATATTTACCTGCAATTTATTAAAGAACATATGCGTAGGTATTGTTGTGGATACGTGGTATTAAGGTAATGATTAATGTAAAACGAACAGAAAGCTCAAGTCAAAAGCAGGGTACGAGATTAACTGAGTGAAGGAGTTAGATATTTAAGAACGTCGCGGTAAAGTATAATTAGCAGTCGGAATTCAAGGATGAATATATAGATTACGAAATAATAACCTCGCCGAGCCGGTTAATATATCGGTAACAACCCTCCTATTAAGTATTAATTGGAGATTTTAAGTCCTTGGTGTAGCCCTACTGTCGGGGTAAATGGAGGGTTAAAAGATCATTAAAGTGAGGTTAGATCTGAGAGTCTCGGAGTGACGATAATTAGGAGTAATCTTGTCACGGCAATACGAATTCACTCAATCACATCAACTCATCCCAGTCTAGACTTGAAAGCATTTTGCGCATCACGCAGCATCGGGAGGTACAAATAAATCAACTAAAGTAACACGCAATGGCGGCGGTTTATGATGACGCCATAGCGTTATTATTATTATTATTATTATTATTATTTATTATTATTATTCGTGACACACTAGCCTGCAATGTAGTGTGTTTTTTTTATTGTTAATAGGCCTATATTAGTACAGGTCTATACCTGGCCTACTTATTCTTCTATCTTTCGTCTTCATTTTGATAATTTGTCAAAGGCTAAAAATGTTTTTCATGGGTCTACGGGGTTATTAGGCCTATATTATATCGTTCGTTTATTATTTTTACTTGATGGTTGTTGACGTTGCCATGCCGTCTTATATGCAGGCCTAATTACCGATATTTTATTATAAAAGGAAAAAGATAAACAGTTTTTCGGTGAAAGTAACCTGTTTATTAGAAATGCAGAATCTTATTACGTTCGTAATTCTTAATTCGTTTATTTTCTAGTCTATTTATTTATGTGATGCAGTGATGCACAAAACGGATATTTCAACGAGTTCATCATAATCAATGTTTATCTATATGAAAGTTTAATAAAAATAATGTTTTTACAATTCAAAAAAATAATTTGTATTTTTTTTTCTCAATGTAGTCGCCGCTGCGTTTTTTTTTCTTGGAAGGTCAGCAATTCACTGTGATTGATATGTCATATTGTCGTTTGGTCTGGTTATGTACATTTAAGACATCGGTATGTCGTCTGCAGGTATGGTTCCAGAACCGGCGATCCAAAGAGCGGCGTATGAAGCAGCTGAGCGCTCTTGGAGCCAGGAGACATGCATTCTTCCGAAGCCCGAGGCGAATGAGGACGCTGGTGGACAGACTGGAACCCGGAGAGCTTCTTCCGAACGGCCCCTTCTCTTACTACGGAGGTGAGATTTTGTGGCTTCACATTCTTGTGAAAAGTGCGCGTAATTTAACACGTGTTCGTTAAGGGCTACTTCTGTTTGTACTGCTGTCCCATGACGCTCAGAAAAACAGCGATGGTTTATCAATTGAAATAATTTAAATAAAAGCATACGACGAGTTAAACTATTGAAAATGTGGATGGGTTCGTATGTATTTGAAATGACTGTTTTCCAGAACAAAAATGCAGACAATTGCGTCCCCTATCGTGTAAGGAACGAATTTTGTCCAAATGCGACGTGTGAAACATTTAGTGAGAGTTGTTTTTTTCGAAATACACAGGTTCGAATCTGCAATTTCAGTAACATTCCAAATAATACATGAGTGACAAACAGTTTTCGTTAGTTTTACTGGTTACTGGAGCTGGAACTGAAAGAAAATGCGTGACTACAATAAAATTTATATTTTATTAACCGAGTAGGTTATATATTATTAACCTAATAGTAATATTAGTAATATTTCATACTTGTCTGTATGGTATGCACAGTGGATTTTGTGTGTGTGTGTGTGGGCATGTGCATATAATGTGTGTGTGTCTGTGTGTATGAAATTTGAATATTGGCAAAGGAGGGCAACCCCTCCCCTGAACCTTACGGCCTGTAACATAGCGAATTTGAACACATTACACATCACCACTGAATGGGATGTGGATACTGTTGAAACACAGACTGCAATAACATAAGTAACAATAACAACATTGATACTTTCAACAAGAGTAACACCAATGAAGCTGTTATCGATGTTGTTGTGGTGACTCTCGTTATGGTAGTAATTAGAAACCTACATTTAAGGCATTACTTTATGGTATAGTAACCAGAGTCAGGTACCCGAGTCTCGCGATTGTGTCGGCACGTTGACTCAGCCGGCAGTAATGGGAAATTCACCTACAGCAAATTCCTGTGGCTGGGTTTCAGTTTGGGAGAAGCCTGCAATCTCCGTCCGGAGCGGTTCCGTTAATTTGTAACTAGACAGTTTCATTGGGGTCGACTGGCCGTCAGGCCCCACGGCAGCCAGCTTTTGTTCTCTTGCTATGTGAGGAGGCGGAACAGGCTTTCAGGAAAACCAAGTACAGTCTCCCCACCGCTGACGTGTGGGCCAGTGCACTGCCTGGATTTAGACCTCATCCGGAGACACGGCTAACTCTTAATGCAAAGACAAACCCGGCTCCTGTAAGATGATGAAACCATTGAGTCACTGACTTTTCCTGCTTTCGTTTTTACCATTTTAACTAAAGTCGACAGCTGCCATCTGCAGTCCCGGCAAGACTTTTAGATGGAAAGAAGTATAATTTTTCATGAGCTTATTTTGCTAAATTAATATCCATCCATCTGTCCTTGTTCAGATGCACTACTACATAAACATACTGAAACAAAAATTATGTGTACAGGCCTTCTGAAGCTGATTTGTAGGTCAGTGTTTGAGGTCATATTCAGACAGTGGCATATAGAACAAGAATGATCAAAATTGGCTATTTTGTTATATATATATAAAGGACTATATGAAGTATAAATAATTTTTTTAAATGAACTTATTCTCAGTATTAAATTTTTTTAACTATAAATCACTTATCAGAAAGTAAAATCACTAATGAAATGTTTTTTTTGTAATTAATTTCTGAAAAAAATTGTTCTCTCCACCCAAGATTAATTTTGATTTAAGTGTAACATTTTCTGTGACTAATGTGGTAAAGAAAACTTTCCCCATCGAGACAAAAAAAAAAAAACAGATTAATCCAAAACTGCGTTATAACAGAGCCTTTGTTCAAAGTCTTACCATGATGTTTTCTTTTTATATTTATCAGATTATCAAAGCGAATACTACGGTCCCGGTGGCAACTACGACTTCTTCCCCCAGGGACCCCCCTCCTCACAGGCTCAGACCCCCGTGGACCTCCCCTTTGTGCCATCCTCCGGCCCCACTGGCACCCCTCTTGGGGGCATGGACCATCCCCTCCCGGGACACCACCCATCCAGTGAGGTCCAGCGCTTCTCTGACATCATGTCCCATCACCCCGGCGACTCCCCCAGCCCAGAGCCCGGCATTCCGGGGCCCTTGCACAGCATCTCCTCTGAGGTGTTTGGGCCGAGCCCCCCTTTTACCTCACTCTCTCTGAACGGCAGCGGATACAACAACCACTTGTCACACCCGCCCTCGGAAATGAACGAAGCCACCGTCTGGTAGCGAGAAAGAAAGGACAAGCCAGGAGGGAGGGAGAAAGGAGAGCGGAGTGGGTGGGCCTGTGCGAGACTTGGGGGAGTGGTGGTAGGGGCTTGGAGGTTGATCAATTTTTGTCATTCTTATTTATTTTTTTCTATTTCCTTTGTCCATATGATTTTGTAAGGAAAGGAGCGTACAGAAAACGGCAGCACCACTGGACTGAGAGGTTGTAAACATATATCTTGATATTTTGTTGATGTTCGGTTGTTTTTTTGTAACAATTTAAGAACAAAACCACGTAAAAGACTGGGTGTGACTGTTTACCTGTGTTTATGCTCTCTGTATGCTGTGGGCATGGTGACTCCGTCATGAGGTCCGACACAGCGGTGCCCCGCCAGAAATATTCACTGCACCACCTGGAAAAAAAAGAACCATTTTAAATTCTACCATTTTTGGAACACAAACGCATCGCTAGCTACTGTCAAAGACTAAACGGCTACATATAAAACGCCTAGAACAGTAGGTTTTGTGGCCAGTGATATTGACTCTAGAACAGCTGAAATGAGTCAGCCCTGTGTATTCTTGGCACTAGACGTGCCCCTGATATCTATCTTAATGCTCCTCAGACCTCTTTGCCGTTCAAGGCTCCGCCATATTGACACTTAAACACCTTTTTGATGCTAAACATGTTTCTGAAGGGCAAGGGATTTTTTTTTTTCCTATCTTGGACTTTCTGTTTCATTCTTTCAAGAAATCCACCAAATCCCAAGAAGTTTGCCTTCAAAAGGTAAACGTTAAAAAGTTATATGGATTGTAAACCCTTTATTTAACGGAAGAGAACTTGAAATGTTGCTAAATGAAGTCTACCTTCTAAAAGTCTTTTAACGGGGGGTCTGAAAGGGACTTAGAACAGTCAACTGTTTACGTAATATATTTAATTCAGGAGTTAAAGTATTAACCATGTTTTAGAACCTCTTGATCCAGATGAAAAAAATGTTCCAAGCAACCAACCAAACTTTTGTATTGATTTTATTTATATTGTATGAAAAAAAAACAAGTTTGCTGGGGTTGTGGTTCACTGTGCTAGTTTGTATAAGATTGTTGTTTACAAAAAAAATTTAAAGAAAAAAAACACAAGTAAGTAGACAGTTGCCAAATAAAGGCATAGCACAAATACTGTAAAAGTGCTTTGCACCATCAACTGCAGACCGTGTTGAAACAAGTGTCAGTGTTTAAAAAAAGAGTAAAGAAGTATTTACTTCTTGATTTTCTAGTCTGCTGAAAAAAACATTCATAAAATTGTTAATATAATAACATACTTAGACCAACAGGTTTTATTTTTGTGTCTTTAAAAGAAAATCCAAAATATTAAAATTGATGGTCAAATATGCAGCCTGATGCTGCTACTTTCTTTAAATATTAAGCCCCTCATGGTCTGTCTTTAATTGTTCTAATAAACCTAAGCTTATGTGCCATTCAGTGCATATTAGACCATTCACTGTATAAATACAACATGTTGAAAGATTTGTGAGTTTTTAATAAAACTAGAAAATATAAACGTCGTATGGTTAAAAGGCTTTCTTTGGTAAGGTTAGTCTGCCATTTCATCTTGTTTAGAATATGTGAGGGTCTGTGTACAACAAAATATATTACAAGAATTATACTTATAGACGAATAAATTATGGTGTTTATTATTCCATAACCTTTGGTCTATCAAGCACCTTAACGTTGCAACTGGCGATTTTATGCTCAGAACAACGGAAGAACACGCGGTTATAAAGGATGACGGGAGCGCAGGGGCTGGATTATCCTCCGCATAAATAAGTATTTGTCCCTCACGTTTCACCTGTGCATCCCTGCAGAGGAGAGCAGAAGACCAGCTTACGCACTTTCATAAGACCGCGGCCTTCTCTAAGATGTTGGCACAATAAGTAACAAAAGATAATCTGCATTGGCCAGCAGTAGTGGAATAGCACGCAACCTTATCTAGCGATGCATCATTTGCCGGAGAATCCAACGTGGGAGATTTGCATCCTAAATACATCCATGGCTAAACGTGCTGCGGTGGCACCTGTCAATCTCTTTGTGTTTATCGGGGTTTCACTGATAGCGCACTGGGCTGCGATGAATCCTGAGAAAATGCCCCACATGGTTAGAAACAATGACAGCAAAGAGTGATTCCATAGAACGTATTATTTAAACGTTTGCCCTGTTTTATATCAGATCGACAGTTTTGCTCTTTCTTATTTGCCGGCTGATTTTGCTGTACGTAACATTGGAGTTAATGGTACAGAAACAACGTTTAGCTGTTCCTCTGCCCCCTGCTCGTATTTACCCAAGGGCATGGGAAGCGGAATCAGGGAGTGTGAGAGCGACACCTTATTTGCCGCATGTCTCCCGGCCAACTCGGCGCCCAGCGGCGGCCACGCTGCTCCAGCTCCCGCTCCCGCTCGCTTTTGTTTACAGCAGTAAGGAAAGCAAACGAGCATGGAGGCTTCGTCGCTATGCGTCCCCCAGCATGACCGAAGCTCTCACAGACGTCTCTCTCAATGCACCATCACACCGGCGCAGATTCTTAGTTCCCTTAGCGCCGGCATCTATAAAAAGAATATAAATAATACGCAACTGACACGAAACATTGTGAATGCGCTTTAACTTTATTCGACTTTTTTCTCTTTCTTTATTTAGTCGATTTAAATTACGAAATGAAAAATGGTATAATGCGCCGTATTGATTTGTTTTTCCAAAGGAGTGTAAAAATTATTCAAAGGCGCGAAAGGGCAGAGCAAAGCGGGCACCCGGGTGCGGTGCGTTTCCAGGGGGAAAAGCCGTTATCTCATTGCGCTGTGCGGTTTAGTTTGAACAAGCCCACTGGTCCCTCCACAGCGCCCAGCTCATAATCCCCTATGAATTAATCATGGTCCTGAGAGTTAAACAGGCCTGGTGCTGCTGGGGCTGGGGGGGCTAGGGGTGGCTCTCCTGAGCCGTGCGGCTTAGCCGCGCAGCTGAATCCATGCACCTCGACCCAGGAGGGCACAACTCTTTAAATTCAAATTCATATTGATTGAATATCGGGTACTGGATTGAGCTGACCTTGTGCAGATGTTAACTATAAATCCTCTTTAAGATGACTGAATTATTTCAAATTATGTTTTAATATTTTAAATTCAGAATAATAAAAAAAAAACAGGATACAAAAAATTAGATATATGACAAATTCTTAATATTGAAATAAAAGACTGCGCACACAAATCCAGTCTATCGAATAAACAAGCAAAGAAATATAAAGCTAAGTTTAAAAAACCAACTAGCAGTTGAAACGCCCTGGCGATTTTTTATGACGTAATCCGGCGTCGAGTGCCGCGTGTAGCTGAAGGAAAATGGCTGCCTCCATAGCCCAGCAACTCGAAGATTTGTTAAATCCCTTACCAAAATTCGCGGACCCAGAAGACGACCAGGATGAAGGTAAATTTCGACTTATATTGGTAATTCTACATTAAGCAGAAAAAGGAATGTAAAACAGTTTTTTGCGCTCATTAAATGGCTCTGTTCGCATGATCTATGGAACACGCGTGGCAGAATGTAGTGCTTGCTTGTATAAATTACTTGAACTAATGACAGCCTTTCGGACTGAACGCGAGTTACATTTTCAAATCTAAATTCATTGGTATTTATGAATGTCTCACACAAAACATAAATCGAATGAAGAGTGTAAAAGCGCGTGCAATTGGTTAGTATTATCATTGGAAAAAACTAACACCGAACGATCCAGGATACATCAAGGTAACAGTGCAACACGACTCTTTCACGTGTTATCGCCAAAGCGATCAAAAACATTCTCGTATATTGATCTGATGTTTTCGCTGTTATCCCGTTTTCAAAAAGGATGAAGGATATTTTCTTATGGTATTGTCGATTGGACTGTAGGCTTTATTTCTTTTGTATTTACTCGCTTTCGGCACTTTCTCATATCAGCTCTATACAGATTCATATTTGACAAAGAATGTATCGTCCTGCCTCTTATTTTTTATAATTACAACTTGTCGCGTTAAATTTGGAGTGGGGGAAACTTTTCCAGGTCTGTCACTTACACACTATTTTTACATAAGATATAAAATATTTATTTCATGGAGGCAATTAGTGGAACAAATTCCGGCACTCCTGCCCCAAAGATTAGGATGGCAGCAGAGAGGAAACCGCACATACCAGCAGGGGAAAGGGGCTTAAAACATGATTCTAATAGCGGATCTACCTTTTCCGAAATGGCTTTATATCGCTTGTTGAAGATCGGGTTTTTTGATTTGGCGAAACCTTGTTGATCCTCCGACGGCAAGCTGATCGCTTACGGTGGGACCGACACGGTGAGTGAGGTGAGAAAAGTGGCGGAGATGCCGCCTTATGCCGACCAGCAGCCTTCCGACTATTTTCAAAGGTTTACGGAGCCACTATGTATGGTTACATGTATTTGGAAGGCTCATTTCCCGCATTTATTTTGTTTTTCTACTATGATAAACGAGATTCGAAAACCGCTCTGATAATACGAGATCATATGCTGAATCTGTTTATTTCTTCTGTTATTCAGATTTTGAACATGCGCTATTGCGCCTCTTATCTACATGTAACTCTTCCCCTGGAGACAGTTGTAATGCACCTGAATTAAAAACAGTTTTATTTGTTAATTATTTAAAAAACAAGTTAAATTCTCATAATGGATTTATTTTCTTAAGGTATCCAGGAGGCTCCTAGTCGGTTCACGAGCTTAAATTATGTCAGCGGTGTAATCGTAAGGAAGGATTGCGTGTTTTCATTATTATTTATTACCATGTTGAACCATACTTAGGTACTTGTAATGCCCATTTTTCTAACCATAAAGTAGGAAACCTGACAGGAATGTTGCTTTTATACAAATGAAATAGCTGCTTGCATTTGATTTGTTTTCAAAAGAGGTGTTGGATCATCATAAATGCCATGAATTTGTTGTCCAACAATTAATGTCTTGATGTTTTCGTCTGGGGACTTGCGCATGTGTATTTTTGGAGCAAAGCGGTCATTCTTTACCTTATTTAATTTTTAATCTTTTTTAGAAAGGCGGTACAAGAACAAGAATGATATAGAGCTATTACTGATGGAGTCGTTTGATAAAAATGGATATACAAACGCATAAATAATGCCACAGTAGACCTTAAATAATTAACATTAAAAAGTAATATAAAATGTATTACGCCAGTGGCTCCATTTGTGAGGTACTTGAACAGGAAAACCCAAGATTCAATATTTGAATCCATTCATTATTTACTGGCTTATGCCTCAGCCCATGTCCCTGCCTCATACATTTGTCTTAATAGGATTCATTAAGTAACAAATCGCTTTTTGGTAGAGCCTGTGTGACTCGTTGCCGTGTTGCTAAAAGTCACCCAAATCGCTTTTTGGTAGAGCCTGTGCGACTCGTTGCTGTGTTGCTAAAAGTCACCCAAATCGCTTTTTGGTAGAGCCTGTGCGACTCCTTGCCGTGTTGCTAAAAGTCACCTAAATCGCTTTTTGGTAGAGCTTGTGCGACTCCTTGCCGTGTTACTAAGTCACCCCTGACCTCCATCCTCACACCTCACAGAGACCCGAGCCAAGGTGATAGAGGCATTTGACGAGGGAGAAAACGAAGATGAAAGCAGCAGCAGCCTGCGGAAACGAGCCACCGCCCCGCTATCTGATTCGGACCGGCGGTACCGGGGCAGGGTGACGTCACGTAAGAAGCTCCAGGAGGAGACTGAACCTTCCGGTAAGTTTTGGGGGGGATGGAGGATGGATGGATAGATAGATAGATTTGGGGATGGATGTGTTAACTTGTGTCATGAGTGTATGTTAAATTCCCATCGCTAGATCAGTGTGGATGGTGAAATGTCAGATAGGAAGACATTATAGAGACTGATGAGGAAAGTGTAAGGAATTGGATCTGGAGAGGAAGTTGCTTTTACAGTAGCAAACGACCTATTGATCATAAGTGATTGGACACTTGATCTCCGCTCAGAACCCCTGATCAGCTTGATGGAGGGGTGGGGGGGGGGGGCAGACAGATGTCCCATTGTGCTGTAATTGAAGCTCCAGCTGTTTGTTTCTCTGTTACTGTACAGAAAGTTCCTCACGTTGCTGTTAATTAACAAAATCCCCACTTATCCTAAGAGGAAGATACCTGGATTAAGGCAGAGATTTGCAAGTCAGACTGGAGACATTGCTAATCAATTTTAAACCTATTAGGCGATTAATTTACTTTGGTTAGCGAGCATGGTGGCTGCTCGCCCTAATCCCTCCCGCGGTGTCACTTTGGCTGCTGATGAGTGCTGAGTTGACTGTGAAGGTTGGCTGGTCAGACACCTGTGAGCTGCAGGGAGATGAGAGAAGCTTTGCATTTCTCATTTGACCTTGGGACAGTCCCATGTCCATAAAAATTCATTCACACTTTGTGGTCCAGATTTCCCGATGTCCTGCCCACTTTTTCTATTGGTTAGTAAAATGAATGATGTGTTTTTTTTAATGGAGTTCTGTACCATTTTTTTAGAAGATGAAAGTAAGGACGCTGATGAAGATGAGAATGAAGACCTCAGTGACGAGGAGGAGGAGGAGGAGGGGGGCATGGACGAAGAGGATGATGAGAGTGAAGACGATACCGAGAGCTTTACTGCTTGCACAGCAGAAGCAACCACCATGAAGAGCCTGGTGAAGAAGATGAAGGAGACGGACATTACCTTCCCCACTGATGTAGACGTCCGCAAGCTAACCGAAGGTATGGATGATACTGGAGACAGTGAGGAGGATGAGGATGAGGATGAGGATGAAGAGAACGAAAGGACAGAGGAAGGTGAAAGCGAAGAACTGGAAACGGAGGAGGACATGCAAGAAGATGACTTGGATGAGGATGATGGTGCTGTGATGACCTTCTCCAAGGCGAAGGTCAGTGAGGAAGTGGAAAAGGGGCAAGCCGTGAAGAATCAGCTTGGTATGTATGTCTGGATTTCACCTCTGCTGCTGAATATACAAAAGCTGTATCACTTGAACCTTCATTTCGCCTGATGCTTTTGACTCTTCAGCTCTCTGGGACCAGCTTCTCGAAGGACGAATCAAATTGCAGAAAGCTCTGCTGACCGCCAATCAGCTGCCTCAGCCGCACACTTTCCCAGAGTTCAAGGCCAGAGGTGGAGCAGACTTCACTGATGCACTGAAGAACAGTGAGTAGCCTTTCCACCAGCATTTCTCCCCATTTTGTTCTTCCTTTTCCTTTATAATCAAACAAGCCAACCGTGGGTGGGTCTTCTTCACCGCTGCCATCTGTAGCCTGGTAATGTGGCCCTAGATGTGTCCTGCTGATTTCAGTGTGCTGAAGTTCTCTGCCCAAAGATCTCGAATTAGCAAGATCACAGACCTGAAAGCTTGGTTATTTTTAGCATTTAGCCGCAAGACTTAACCTCCTGTCTTGTGGGTTTGGTGCCCAACTATAAAACCCAGAATGATGCATCCACTAAACGGGGGTGTACGGTATGAATAATTAGTGTTGCTCTGTAAGATGGGCGCACTTTGCTCGTGCCGGAGCCGCTCGCGGGCCGCCGTCGCCCTGCCGTGTCCGTGGGCTGGACTTTTCCCTGCTTTATTTTTAAACGCTCTTTCCAATTAAAGCAGGCTTCTGTGAGGGCAGCCAGGCAGCACTGTTATTCGATTCCATTAAAATGAATGAAGCGATGGCATGTGACAATGCAGTTAACAGGAATTAAAACCAGGGGCGAGATGACAGATTACAGGCGAAATTGAGTGCCGTGTGTGCAGGCGTGTGTGTGCAGTGCGGGGAATCCGCCTTTCTCCCTCATTCTGCGCCTCACACACACACACACACACACACACACACCTCCAGTACAACTGTCTTCATCCGAACTTTCCATCGACTACTGCTACTAGTTTGAGTCTCAGTGGGGTTAGAACCTTATGGCTATGAGCAGAAGGTCATTAGTTTGAATCCCATCCTTTGACAGAATAGTCGTATCTCCACTGGGCTCTTGAGCAGGGGCCTGAACCCCCCCGACGTGCTCCTGGTGTCTAGGTGTGTGTACAGATGATCATGTCCAATTTCTTTTAAAATGTTTCTGATGCCCAGCTTGAGGTTTTTTTTTTATTTAGATGCCTGTGTCCAGGGGGGGTTTGCTGCCACAGCGTGGAGTGCGGCATCCTTAATTTGTCGTTGTCTGCCGACATCCTCAATGAATCTCACATCACATTTAGAATTGTTTTTATAGCGTGTTGTTTATCTGAAGCCTGTTTAACTTCTGTACCCCCTTCAATGGTACAACAGCAGGTTCCCTCTTTCCAGGGGATCTGAGCCTGTAAAAACTTTTGGTCATTACTCAAACTTAACCACTATATTAGCAGTTTTACCCCGAACCCTCCCCCACCCCACCCCTGCACAAAGTAGCCAAGCATTTAATTAGAAACAAAGACTGGGAATAATTAATTGGGCTGAAATTCCTTTTCATTTTATTTTATTTTACCTCTGCCAAATATTTTAATGGAGTGCATTAGTTAAGAGAATTACTGGGGATGTAATTCATTTAAGTTTCAAGACTGGGTGGAGCATGACAGATGGATGGTGCCGGATTCGCCGGTGCTGTTCTCCTGCGGGGGCGGAGCTGACCGCCACGCTGGCGGGGCCTTGCAGCGAGTGCGCGGCTTTCGTAAAAGTCCGTGCGCTTGAACGGCCGTGGCACGTCACCCACTGAATGCGTGAAAGATCCATCAGTCTGGTACGAGGTCAAATGTCATCCCTCTCCGAAGAGGAACAGAGTAGTGAGCTCAGAACACACTCTAAACTGCAGAACCCACATGCAGAGAGGGGTTAGGATTCAAACCCCCAACCCCTTAGCTCTGAGGCTACCATTCTGCCCGCGGACCCTGCACGGCATGATTGTTAAATAACAATTATTAATAATTAATAGTAAAAGCAACTTGTAAGTTTTTTTTATTTATAATCATGTCTCTGTTTAATTTTAATGTATTAAAATTGTTTTTGACATTCGCAGTAGGCCAAACTCATGTTTGCCTCCCACGGTGCAGTTGCCCAGGTCATCCACTGTGAGGCGCTATCCGCCACCATGTGTTTTTGGCATAGGAGCAATCAGCAGGGTGTCGTAATTACCCCAAAGGTCAGACCTCTCCTTAAGGCCCGGATTTGAGCAGCTAAACAGCAACGGTAATTCAGTGAGACCAGCTTCTCCTTCTCAGATAGAAATCTGCATGTAATGCCCCCCCCCCCCCCCCCCCCCCACACAATCACTGTGTTGATGCCAATTAGCGGCCTTGGGGCAGGGTGGGAGTTCGCCTGTAGCTGCATCACATCTGGATGCAGATGCTCTCTGCGTCTGGATTAGCTGTGGAGTGGCTCTGCGAGAGCCCCCACAGTGTTGTGTTGATCCGGGCGAGTGTTATGGGGGTGCAAAAACAACAACAGTGTTATGGGGGTGCAAAAACAACAACACTGGCCAGCCTGATTACCGCTTCTTCATCTCTGCCCCTGCAAGGCGGTGAGGAGTCCATGACTGCAGGTGTGTTTCTGGGGGCAGGTAAAATTAGCCCATGGGGTGGGTGGTATCATTACGGAAGGTGGGAGGGGGGTCTGAGGTAATCCTCCCGGCGGTTCCCTGTTAATCGTGCTGAATCGCAGGGGCTGTTGTCTCTGCTGACTGTGGCCCGTCGAAGCCCCCGGCCAGTGGAAATGGCACTGTAATACCGGTCAGTGTTCAGGCCCGTTTGAGGAGAAGTTCAACTGGACTCGCCCTCTCAAAGGCCTTGTTCCTCTTGTCCCCCCCCCCCATCTGAAATACCTTGGGCCCCAGCCGCTGCAATGGCTGCCTCCAGGAGTCGCCAGTTCTGCTTGATGATTTACCACAGAATTGCTTATAAATTGAAGCGGCGAATGTTTTGCAGACCTGGCAGCTTTCAAGCTGCTCTCCCATTTGTCAGTCGAGGTTTCCTTTTGTGTATAGCGCGGGAATTAATTAGCCTCTGCTGCCAGAGAGCTTTACGGCAATAATTTATGTTAGATGGAATTTCTTGGAAAAAGGCCATTTTGTACCTTGACTGTCTGTATCGCTGTAATTTTTTCGAAACTGTTTTTGAAAAGCATAACCCCCTTTATCTTTAGTGTGTCTTACCGCTGTGGCGATGGTACCTTCTGGTAACTGTGTTTGTCCGTGAGACACTGTCTCTGCCCTGGCTGGTGTGTCTGTGTGTGTGTGTCTGTCTCCGTCTGTCCCCTTATCTTGGCACACAGTACTGAAACTATTTTCCTGGTTACTATGCTAATTAGCTTCGGTTAGTAGCCTTATATAATGCACCTGAATCTCATTTGTGTGCATGTGTGTGTGTGAGCCCTGTTTTCCAGTCTGCTGTCCCACCTTCACCCCGGATACCCCCGTTTTCCTTCCCCTTTCTACCAACTCGCTGCAGGCCCCCGGGACACTCCGCCTCAGGAGCTCGGGTGTCCCATCATGCCTTGCGTCACAACTGCATGTTTGTTTTTTTTATCACATTTGAGTTACGACCAGAATCGCGTCTCTCAGGCTTTCTTATACAACTCTTAAGAAAACGCCTTTGTTCATCGACGCTCCGTTTGGAAGAAAACAATGTGAAAGTTAGAGTAACTGCTAAAGCCACATTAAGACCAAAACACACTTACTGTATTTGTCTTGGTAGGGCAGCATGGAGACTCCAGATTTAACCCCTTCGGGACACTGGTATCCAGTTTTAAACCTGACCTCGCTGGAGTACTTGTGTACACAGAAACTCGCCTGCTTCCAGCCGAAGGCGGTTCGGATCTATACCGGACTTTGTTCCCTACACAGCATACAGTAACTGGCCCAGCTGTGTGTGGACGTCTCCCTGGCCGACTCCTGCCGGTCTCATTTAGCGGTGTGGTGCCTTCCGCTTAAGGATCCCGACCTCCCTCCCAGGACCCCCCACCCAGCATCGGCCATCCCACCCTTGTTTAGGTCTGATCGCTTGGCCTCTTCCTCTTTAACACCCCCTCCCCCCAGCTGACTAGGTCTCCCGCGTCTCCGTAATCACTCACAATGCTTTGTAATCAATGCCCACAGAAATAGGATCCTTCGGCCAGCGGCAATTAATAAATTTGTGTCCCTATTTCATATATTTATTTATATATTTTTTCCCTCTTCCTTCCCTTACACTGGTGAGCTGGGTTTGAAATTACCAGTGACTGACTTCCCTTCATTTGCATATTTATTGCGGTTGGGGGAAAAAATGTGCGAATGATTGATGTGGAGCCTGCCTGCTGAATCCCAAACAGCACATTATTATGACATGGGGGGGGGCTACCAGCGTACAGTTGATTAAAGCTGAAGACGGCGAGATCAGGAAGCATTTGCGTGCGTGCGTGCCTGTGCCTGTGTGTGTGTGTGTGTGTGTGTGTGTGTGTGTGTTTGTGTGTGTGTGGCTTTTTCAGCCGGGGATAGTGAAGGAGTGTTTTTAATAGATGCTGACACGGAGTGAGCTAACAAAAGCAAAAAGCCAAGGATTTGCTTGAAAAGATTTAATCAGACGTGTTTGGTGGGATTAATTGGCGGGGGGAGGCGGGGCCCGCAACGGGCCCTGATTGTTTCTGGGGTCACTTCTGTGCCTCCTGTCATTTTGAGCGATAGTTTGGAAATGTCCTCTGAGCGATGCAGAGAAAGCCCCCCCACACACACACAAACACACACTCAAAATTATGAATGTAGTTTTTGTGGCGATGGGTACATGCTCTGCCCCCCTTCCCGCCCGGTTGTGTCCTCTTGCTGGGATTTTGGACCGATCCTGGTGCCTTCGGGAGTCATAATGGCAGGAAGGGTTAAGCCTCTTCTCACCTCATTGGTTCTCCTGCCCCCATCTCCACCCGCCCCAGGAATGGTCCCCGTAAGAGCGACGCACCTTCTTTGTGAGCTCAAACTCAACGGCAAGAGGGTTTGAAAGTCGAAGCGCAAAATGGGTTTATGCCCTGTAGCTGATGTTGGGAAGTGTCTGTCTTTCGTGAAGGGTTAATATTTTAAGCATTCTCACTGCGGCTGTACGGGGACTGACGTGTCACCCAATGAGCCCCTATGATTATTCTTGTTTGGGTTCAACCATATGCTTATAAGACAATGTCATCGTCGTCGTCAGAGCTTAACCCGCACATGAATGCTGTGTTTTTGACGCACTTCTGGCAGGGTGATTTACCGTGCATGGGGAGCTTAGTGCACCATAGGGGGGGTGGTCCTGGATGGCGGCCCGTGAGTGGGGAGTGGGCCCGGTGCCGCCTGCCTCCGCGCATAAAACTTGCTCGGAAGTGGGGGGGGTGAAGTCGGATTTGCCAGGAGTGCGTGCGCAGCAAATTGGCAGCTACATCAAATTATTCCCGCATTAGCGGTACGGAGTATAATCCACCGCAGGCCGCCGTCCCTCCCCCGGCGTGTAACTTTTGTCAACGTAAACTGTGGATTTCATGCCCTGTCATTAATCTGTCAGATTACGTTTGGGGTTTGGGAGAATTGTACTTTAATGAAATTCCATTCCTGGCTTAACAAGAAGCCCCCCCCCCCTTGGACACAGGTTTGCCTCTTTGTGCCCCGCTCCCCCTACCCCTGACTCCTTACTGATGAGACCCCCCCCCACCACTTTCTAGCCCCCTGGCCCTCTGCTGGCCGTAGGTGGTATTACTTCCCCATCTTGCTCTGTTGCTGTCCGTGGTGCTGATGCTGCTCACTTCTGCCAGAATGAGTCGATCACATGATCTCTCTGCTCTGGTGCTCTCTCTCCCCCCCCTGTATGGCCTCTGTTCTGCTGCTCTGTGCCCTGTGACCACCCCCCCTCCCCCACGCACACCTCCATGCCTCTCATTCCTCATCTCTCCATTCTTCCAGGCCACAAGGCTCTGAAGGCCCTCCAGAGGTCCATCCTGGAACTGCAGGACCACCTCCTCTACCAGAACCCAGAAACCAGGCCTGTCGTGTTGGGCAAAGCCGGTCCAAACAGGTTCGCCCCCCCCCCCCCACCCCACTTCACCTTGGGTACTTGTCTGAACATGCATCCAGCTGAGTTTTAATGTAACAGTTTGGATCACCTTCAGGCTGCGCATGTGTGCGTGCATGTGCGGATTCTCCTTTCACCCTGTGGGTTTCGCACAGTGAGGGCGATGAAGTGTGCTCTGAGGAGGAAGAGGAGGATGAAGGGCGGCAGGGACTCCCGAAGCGCAAGCTGCAAATGGCGGACTACCCCGACCTCATGGCGAAGCGATTTGCTTCCTTCCAGTCATACCGCAACGGCACTCTGCAGAAGTGGCACGACAAAACCTGCCTCACCATGGGCAAGACTGGCAAGGTACCCCCCTCCCCCCCCCCCCCCTCCCCCCCCCGATTCTCCCTGAAGCGGTAAAGTGCAGATTCGCCGTGGCCAGAATTGGACCCTCTGCCCTGAGCCCACCAAGGCTGTTTAAATCTGGACTTCAAAGTGCACCCCGTCCTTGTCTCTTAAAAGGCCTTTGAAGACCACCGCCCCAAAACAGGTCTGCGTTCCACATCCCTAAAACGCTGTTGCTGGGCCTTGGAAAACCGGCACTGAAATCAATAGGAAAACCGCAGGCCGGCTTTGGGGGGGGCACCGTGCAAATTTGCATCGAGCCGGTGTGTCTGCCTAATTCCACTTTGATCTTTATTTCCCGGAGCTGGGATCGTGCTCCACCCTCTGGAAGTACAGGCCCGCGAACAGTAGCTTTTCAGCACCGACCTCCACCTCCACCGCCTACACCCTGTCCTCTGTTAGCTGTCTGCTGTCCCCTAATGCCTGTTCTTCCAGGACGGGCGTCTGCGATGAATGCGGATCAGAGCCGGCGCCTCCCGGGGCTTAAGTCCGCGGAAACCTGCGTGCCGATCTGCTTTTTAATGAGTCTCGGGCTGGGTTGCGGTCGCCGGACCGAGCAGCAACGTGAAGCGGGAATTGTCCCATTTCCAGATGTTTTGCTGGCGTGTTCCGTGCGTTGACAGTCTCTTCTGCCCTCCATCCCACCTTGCAGAGCTTCGGAGCGTTCGACCGGAACATTCTGACGCAGGTGGAGCAGGTCCTGTCCGAACCGGAGCGGCTCATCCATCGCACCCAGATCAAACGCTCGGAGTACCGTGTGCTGGGGGGGGTGTCTTCCGCCTCGTCTGGCCCCTCTCCCGGCTGGGCCACTACGGAGGGCGAGGTAAGGCTTGGGAGGAGTTAGGCGGGCGGGGGGAAGCTGGCTTAACTGAAACCCTGCTCCACAGTCGGTGGTGTTGTGTAGCAGAACCATATGCACCAGGTTCAGTGGAGATTTGGACTTGGGGACGAGATCATAGAAGAAGATAGAAGATGTGGGTTCTTGTAAAATAATGGCTGAGCCGGGTTCTTACGAGACCCAGGGTGGTAGCTTTGATGTAAACGATGTTCCGTCCTCCAACAGAAGTGGCGCTGTTTGCTGACCCAGGATTCCTGTCAGCTGCACCCTGTCTACATAACACGCCCCCCCCCCCTCCCACACACACCTCCATGCTGCGAGCCACATTCATTACTGTGTGGAGCAGGGGTATTAAGATCCGGTCTGCATTAACAGAGTAGTCCTGTATCTTAATTGAATCTACCCCCGGAGTGTAGCATCTGGGTTATGTTTACCTGAAATATCAGCGGCCCAACACCGGAACATGGCCGCACTGATAAAACACTGGTTTATTCATCCTAACCCTAATCCTGGCTCTCCTAATGTAATTTGTTTCCTGGTGGATGTGTTCTCCTGATGCCAATTCGCGATTGAGTGCGCAGATGGGGCATCTAAAACAGCAACATTTGCAGGTTGGGTAATATATTATGAACCTGGTGGGTATTTTTTTCTCGCTCCCCTCCATGTCAGTTCTGAGTGGCTCCCTGCCGCATTTGTCCTCTGTGGGATGCTTAGAGGCTACGTAATCCAGGGGGGGTGGGTGTCACCGAACTGTCTCTTTCTGTAGTGGGTCTACAAACTTGATCACATGCTCTCCCTTCCTCCCTGTTCCTCCAGGAGCTGGCTTTGAAGGCCAACGCGCATCTGAAAGACCTAGATGAGGAAATCTTCGACGACGACGATTTCTAACACCAGGTATGTGCTCTCTCCAGCACGGCCTTGTAAGTGTCCGCTGTAGTGTTGAGCGTCTGGGTTGAGAGGGGAGCCCCTCGAGATGGTGGCGTGACCACCTACGTCGCGACCCCTGCCAGTTCTGAGGCTGCCGAGGTTCAGAGACTCTCGGACCTGGAGATCACGCATCTGCGGCGCTGTAGTTGGACCTTTAGCCGCTGGAGTAAGCCTATCTGTAGTCCTTGTGGTCTGGGCTTTATGGCCTGGCTTGACAGTAGCAGTGGCAGGACCAGGGAGTTTAGAGTGGAGCCATGTGCTCTGGTTCAGTGTTCTCCAGGTGGGGGGTCCCACCTTGGGATTCTTCATTCCTCTGCTGAGGCAGTTACTGGGGCCACAACATTGCAGTGATTTATGTATAATACATCAGTATTAAAATATCATGCATCAGGGGTAGGGAAGTTCATATATCTATGTATAATTGACAGTACTGTCAATATTTGCAAAAAATGTGGGCCCCATATCTGTGTGCGATTGGCTGTCCATACAGCAGGTTGTATAAAAGGTTCATTTTGCTTTGGACAGTAGCTTATTCAGTGGGTGACATCCTGACCTCCTCTGAGCTCTGACGCTGTCCTGACCGAATGTGCTGCGTCTGAACGCAAAGTGGCAGATCCATAGCGTAACGCACCACTGGCGTAACATCGACGCACCTTTGCAGGGGTTCTCAGAGCGTGGGCCGTGGTCCAGATGCGAACCGAACCGCAAGTTAATCCGGACCCAACCGAATCAATGTGGTTGTTTATAAAAAGGCTTAATGTGGTTTGAAGCACAAAAATATAAAGCACCGAACTTCACACACAAATATATATATATAATATATATATATATATACACACACACACACACACACACTCATGATTATCCCCCTCATCAGCCAAAGTTAACCCAGTCTTTACGTGAAGTTTCCGTTTTCATTATATGGTGACGTCTGTATGGAAAGTTATTGTTAATAAAATTTTCGGAACCCCTCGCTCCATTGTGTCGTCATCAGGCCTGTGATTTAAACTGCTCAGGCTGGGGGTGGGGGGGTGGAGTTCCTCGTCGGAGGGCAGAAGCGGGTGTGAACGCAGAGCTGGGTCCTGTTCGGTGTGTGTCTGTGTGTGTGTCTGCGTCTTGCGTTCCGCCCCGGTCCACAGAGCAGATGCTTGGAGCTGTGCCTGTGCTAGCAGAGGGGAGGGGGTTAATTGGTGTAGAAGTGGGGGTTAATTTAAATTAAAACTTCAACTAATGGAGGTCAGGGAAGTGTCTGCAAACACCTGATTAAAACAAATGGTCCTGCCAGTCAAAACTTTATCTTGGTCACCAACCTCCCCCCCCCCAGATGAGGAGGAGAAGGAGGAGATGGGATGAGTAATAGGGGACACTTGTTAGCGGTGTGTCTTCAGGTACGAACTGGAGATGTTGTGCCTTTTTTTTAAGGGGGGGGGATCGGTGGTACTACCCTCTTGTGCCTCTCCTCCCTGGTGCGAGTGGTGACTTCCAACATCTGGCTCCCCCTCGCCAAGGGAGTGGGACTGCGCCCCCCCCACCCCCCGCCATGGCTAAATATGGCACGCACCTACCTCACGCTCCCTAATCACTTAGCCGCTGTCTGGCAGGCGGTGAGGGCCCGGTCCAGGCCCCTCGTCTTGCATCACTCCAGACATCTGCCGAGCCTGCAGGCATTTGCGAGTCCCCCAGCCCCCCGCCCCCACCGGTGTGCGTTCCCTGAAAGGTGTTGTTCTGTGAAGATTACTTTAATCGTATGCCAGTATTACAGGCCTCATTCTAAGACAAACCCTAACTCCTCTGACCGGTAAGGTTCCCTCCCCAAGGAATGGCATTCCGGGATCTTTGGGTCGGAGGGTCGGATCAGGTCTGCACTCCACCGACTAGGGACACCTGTTCAGTTGGCGCTTCTGACCCCTGCTGGGGGAGAACGTGGAACTGCGGCCCCTCTCCCCTCCAGTGCACGCCCTTCACTTTTACCCTAATTCCCTTATGATAAATAGCATCGTAGCAGTCAAATTGGTTTTCAACGTGCAGCAGATGCTGTGAGCGGCTTGTTATTGTAACCGTGGCGATCGCTGACACAGGAGTAGGTAATGGCTATGATGTCAAATGCTGACCGACGTGGGCGTCGGTGCCGAAAGCGGCTCAGGACGCGCTCCTGCCTCAGCTCTGTTATGTCTGCAGCTCTTTGTGGCCGGGGGGGGTGGGGGGGGGGGTGGGGGGAATATAGAGTACAGGGTGCGAGGCCGAGGCGGCCATGTTGATATCGGCCCTAACGGTTCTTGTTATGAAGCAGAACCTGAACATTTATAGATTTTTAGAGAAAAGATGGTCATAAAAACAAATATAACTTTCGTAGTATATTTTCCTTTGAGGGACCTTAAGAGGAGACTCTGTGTGTGTTTGTGTGTGTGTGTGTGTGCGCGTGTGTGCCCGCCCGCCCGCCCGCCGCTGTCCCAGCAGCCCAGTCGATCCCGGCTTCCTGGGAATCTCTTTATTGTGCCCGTGGCCCCCGCCAGGCCATGTTTACGGCGCGGGCGGCTCGGCGCCTTTACAAGCTCGCAGATGTGTGTACTGGCGGATTTGTGGCTTGTATTTAGCTGGCAGGAGTGACTGTGATGAAGTAGCTGAGATAACGTGATAGATTGGCTGGCGGTGCGATGATTTGGGGAGCGGGTCAGATGAACGCAGGAGGAGAAGGCGCGCTCTGTTCTGCTGATAATGAACTTGTCGTGCTGTGGCCGCATTAGACTTCAGACCCGTGGAAATTACAGGGTGGGGGAGGGAGTGGGAGATGGGTGCGGTGGGGGGGGGGGGTGTTTTGGGGGGGGGGGTTATGTGGGTGGAATTAGAGGCGGTGGAGCGGCGGCCTGGTTTGTTGGGTTTGTGGGGGGGAGTCTGATGTGATTTCAGATTGTCCCCCCGGCATGCGCTAGATGGAGGACATGCCGGCGTCCTGCAGAATCAGCACCTCCCTCAAAAATGGCCCGAGTGGGTTTTTAAATGTTACTCTTCAGAAGCGTCCGGAATGCTTCCCGTTAACACGGCTGGTACGGCTTCATTTAATTCCTGAACAGGCTGGCTGTGCGAAAGGGTGGCAGGCAGGCTAACGCTTCTTTGTGATTTATTATAAGATACTCTGTAACTTCTAATAGGTGGAAAAGTGCTGTCTAATCTTTGCTTTTTTTTCATATTCATAAAATAAACAGCCCTGCACATCACGCACAAAGGAGAGCGGGCTTAATCAGCACCTCCCATCGACATGTGCCCCCGCCACCCTGATCCACGCGCTGATAGGGCCACTAATCCCCGCCCGTGTCACTTATTTGTCATTGGAGTCGTTAGTGTGCCGGGAGATGCAGAGAGGGGATGATTATGCCAGATCTTTCCAGGTGGTACCTTTTTTTTGGGGCGGGGGGAGGGGCACCCAGGTGTCACACCTGGGACAGCGGGTGTCCGTCTCCTTGCACAGCAGGGGCTGGGGGCCCCAAAGAGAGTAACTCACGTGCCAGTCCAGGACAGGTGTCTGCAGCATGATTCTGGCACACCTCGT